>NW_007726452.1:320375-341216 GCF_000696425.1 Galeopterus variegatus | reverse complement strand
GGACCGCTGCGTTAGTGAGGAACAGCAGCGTCAGGGGGACAAGTTTGGACCTCGGGGGAAGAAAGAGTGAAATTAGACGCTGGGTGAGGCTGGAGAGCAGTGTTCTCTCTCCGAACTTTCCTCTCTCCCCTTTGCGCCTTCGGAAATGGCCTGGGAATAAGTTGCAGAGGCCGGGAAAGTGCGGTAGGAGCAAGACGTCGTCACATAGGGCGGTGGCCGGGTCTCGGACTGGGTTCCGTGCCTGGGGCGGGGGACCAGGGTGGTGGTGGGGGTACGGCTCAGCTCCGCCGAGAGAAAGAGTTCTCATCCCCTCCTTTCTCGGCCACAGATGTTGAGGGTCCCCTGTGAGTGGGACCGTCCATAGTGAGAGGTCAGTGGTGGCTACACTTGCAGCAAGGCTGTCACACCTCAGTGCGGGAGAAGCTACCCCCGCGGGAGGAGGAATGCACAATGAAAATGAACCCACGGGGACCGAAGATTTCAAAGAGCTGTATTTCATTGTGGACCAAAGAAAAAGGACTGAGAGTGGCTTAAGTGAAATAGCCATTATAAGCCCGAAACATTAAGTGTATGTCACAATAAAAATACAATTTTAATTGATGTAACGTAATTGGAATAGTTTAAGAAATGATCTCTTCAGTAAACTAAACAGCAAATTTTTTTTTTTTTTCGATTTTAAAACGCCCAGACGTGGCCCGCACAGCCACAGGGCATCANATGGGGGACCCTAGCCATTGCCTCTTCCCAAACCGAGAGCATAAGCCGGAGGGGGCTGTTTCACACCGCCTGGGACTGCGTATCCGCGCCTGGAGCGCAATTGCCCTGTTGCGCCCGCACGCACCGCGGGAAGCGCGTCTGGGGCCCTGTGTCAGGGGACCGCTGCGTTAGTGAGGAACAGCAGCGTCAGGGGGACAAGTTTGGACCTCGGGGGAAGAAAGAGTGAAATTAGACGCTGGGTGAGGCTGGAGAGCAGTGTTCTCTCTCCGAACTTTCCTCTCTCCCCTTTGCGCCTTCGGAAATGGCCTGGGAATAAGTTGCAGAGGCCGGGAAAGTGCGGTAGGAGCAAGACGTCGTCACATAGGGCGGTGGCCGGGTCTCGGACTGGGTTCCGTGCCTGGGGCGGGGGACCAGGGTGGTGGTGGGGGTACGGCTCAGCTCCGCCGAGAGAAAGAGTTCTCATCCCCTCCTTTCTCGGCCACAGATGTTGAGGGTCCCCTGTGAGTGGGACCGTCCATAGTGAGAGGTCAGTGGTGGCTACACTTGCAGCAAGGCTGTCACACCTCAGTGCGGGAGAAGCTACCCCCGCGGGAGGAGGAATGCACAATGAAAATGAACCCACGGGGACCGAAGATTTCAAAGAGCTGTATTTCATTGTGGACCAAAGAAAAAGGACTGAGAGTGGCTTAAGTGAAATAGCCATTATAAGCCCGAAACATTAAGTGTATGTCACAATAAAAATACAATTTTAATTGATGTAACGTAATTGGAATAGTTTAAGAAATGATCTCTTCAGTAAACTAAACAGCAAATTTTTTTTTTTTTTCGATTTTAAAACGCCCAGACGTGGCCCGCACAGCCACAGGGCATCAGACGGGGTAGTCATTTTCCTTGACGTCCCCTCCACCGCGCCCCAGGAGTTTCCTGTAACTCCAGAGCAGAAAAACGCATCAACTTCGGAATCAAAATAAAAGAAAAAAAGACCTTGCGGCGCCCCAAGCGAGGATCGACTCGCGTTCCTGCCTCCCTTGCTTAACATCCGTGCCCCCGGGAAGTGGCGCGAATCACTCTTGGCACCGCTTGGGGCGCACAGAGCGGAGCCACCGCCTGTTGGCTAGGCAAGTGCACACCTGAGGCCAGGAGACCAGACAGAGAACGAAGAACCGTGTCCAGGTTCCAGCAGTCTCCAAACCGGAGTCCCGCCTGGCTTGGGCCCTTACAAACTTGGGACTCACCTTTGGCCAAGTACTGCCCTTTTCATCCCCCTATCAGAGGCAAAATGAGCGCTCTCCTTTCCTCTGTAAGCTGGGACTTGCCAAGAGCATACCTGAGCCCGCCAGGCCCCGAAAACCCCATCCCAGGCCGAACGTGCCAGTTTCACCCTTGCCGGTGGAGCTCGCAGCAGCCTCCATCAGCCAACTGCTCCGTGGGCGCCGATGCAACAGCCCTACGCTTGTCCTGGGCAGAGTTAAAGTAGCGAGCTGCGGGCGTTCGGCCCGGCCCTGTGGCCCCAGGCTACTATCCCAGGCCCTGGCACGTCTCTGCCAGGGTAGAGGCGACAGGGTATATTTCCCTGTTTACAATATCCTGCAGCCAAGCACTGCTGTTAAAGGGGTAGCCCTATTCCCAAATGGTTCACTTTCAGGATTTTCCCCAGTAAGATGTGGAAGAGACTGGACCTGAACAGTTGACCTCCAGAGTCCCCGAGAACCTGGCCTGCGAGTCCCCCCCCCCACTCCCGCCCTTGGGCGGCTGGCAGGGCAACCTCCCCCCTCCTCCCTCCTCTCCGGGCGTCCTCCTGCTTGGAATAGGATCGACAGTCTTTCCCAAACAGTTTCTTTGGGAAACGTGCACAAACTCTGGAGTCGCGGATGATAGGTGAGGCTCCTATGGAGTCCGAGATAACAGGAGCGGAGGAGCGGAGGAGCGGGTGCGCGCTACCCACGGCCCTGCGCTGGGTCTGCGCCCGGATGGCGCTGGCTCTTTCTCCCGACTTCCAGCTTTCTTACTTCTTCTTGGCTAGAGTTACAGATTTTATGTATAGAGCGGTTTGGACTGTTTAAGCTATTTTATATAGAAAAAACCTGAAAAGCCTCGAGCTCTTCTACCACTTGTCTTTTCCCCAGTTTTCTTTTTCTCAAATTGCAAATTTTTAGCTCCTGGAAGAAGAATGAGTATAGGAAGGGCTGGGAACTGAGGCACGGGACAGAGGTCTGAAAGTGAATTTTTCACTGCCTACTTTACTCCCGATGTTTCATTTTAAATGACAAGAGATAATAGAAGTCTAATTTGCTGATCCCTGGTGCGGTTTGGGGAAGTCTTGGAAATCAAACAGCAAGAACTTACATTCCTGTTCTGAAACTTTTAAAAGAGGGACAAGGACACCGAGGGCCTCGCTCAGACTCTGGGACTGGAAGCTTCGAAAGCCCATGCGAACCGCCTCGGCCACGTCCCGAGAGCGTTTCGCCCCCACGTTGGCGCTGCCCCCGTGCACCGACTTTCCAACTTCGTCCGGTTGCACGTCCTCTATGCACTTTTCAGCCCACCTCTGAAGGAAAACATTCAGAGTGGACAGCCACAGCGCGGTTCAAACACACCCTTGGGACGCCCCGGGGTGGGTAGAGGACTGAGCTTGTGTTCCCGGAACAGACACGGGCTTCTGACCTGGGACGGGCCCCTGAGGACTGTTCCCGACAGGGGCACCGGGGTCGAGGGGAGATAGGGCGGGTCTCCAGCAAAAGTGAAGCTCTGGAGAGCGCTGCTCCACCGCCTGCATGAGCGGAGGCTAGTGAAAATGTCCTCCTCGCCTCAGTTTCCCCATCTACATTTGATAAACTTTAAGGAACTTTATTCGTTTAAAGGTGATTCACTCCCATATATTTCTTGTTCCCCTCACTCCAGAAAAACATTGTAAATCTTTTCCCCGCCAGGGTTAGTTAATTTAAAAGAACCACAAAACTATACACAAGACAGAATTTACCTGCTCATATATTTCTGTTGATGGGGAAAAAAAAATATTTTTTTACTTGACTTAATTTTTATTGCTGTTGATTTTAAAATACCACATCTGGAAAGTATTCAGCTCATGAGCTCAATAATGTAGTTTCCCTTTATTTAATAATTTTTAATTTAAACACTAGGCATTAAGCTAAATGCTTTAAATATTTTGCTCACAACCATGTGAGATTTCTCCTTCTCTTTTTTCCCCCTCACTTTCCTCCAATTTGAAAACTGAGCCGCAGAGACATTAAATGACTTTCATAAAGGTACAGATCTAGGAAGCAGCTGAGACAGAGTTTGAACACAAATACCAGGTCCCTAAGTAGAAGCTCTTAGCAGAGGTGAGCAGGGTTTTCAGGTGAGGCCATAGTTTTTCAGTACCCCTCCAACCTATGATTTTCGGTTACCCATTAAAAGGGAAAGCTGTGGTTAAGAAACAGGAGTAGAAGCTGTGAGTAGCTAAGACAGAGCTATATTCCACTAAAGAAATCTTGAAACAGACTAGTATTTCCACCTCTATTTAATGCTATTCACAGGGGCAGAGTGAATCCTGGGCGTTGTTAATTCTGGCCACCCCTCTCTTCTTGGTCATAACATATTCATATCTCTGCAAGAAACTCAAACAAACATTTTCCCACTCTGCTTGGTGGCTTATGTTTGAAATGTGAGGTTAGACTTGTGGAAGACATAGCAGAATGATATAAAGAGGGGAATCAAGTACTAGGAATAAAGATTATAAAGGAGTTAGTCCCTCAAAAGTTGTTACCAACAGACTGATCATGCCAACACACAAAGAAAATTAAGCACTAGTTTAATGAGATTTCATATTTTTAAAAATTCACTTGTAATTTTGTTAGTTCTGATGTGGAGAATCTTTGTATTTAAGACAAATGAGATAAAATCATAAAGAAAGATTCATCCTCTATACATCCTGACATGTGATAATAAGGTAAAATTTTAAAATGTTAAAGAAATATGTCAAAATATGTATGCAAAGTATTCATCTGCGAGATTATGTACTTACTTGGATAAAGTCACTTCATATAAAATATAGTTGGATTTTTTTCCCTCCTTTTCTTCTTCCTCCTTTTTCTTTCCATCTTTCATCCCCCTTTGTCTTATCCTCTCCTCCTTTTTCTTTTTCTCTTTCTCCTTTTTTCTTACAAATGGTATTTTTTTGGGGGGGGAAAAGATGTCATGTTCAACTGAGGCCAATATGCCAATTTGAATACCATTTACCCCCACTGTTGCAGACATTCAGAACAATATGTGCCATCCCGAAGATCTTCAGTGGTGGCTATTTTTTAAGATGTTGTCCTACAGTCACATTAAATGTACTATTAGGTTATCATCAAATGAAAATAGATGATACCATGATATTAAAAATTAACATTTTAAAGCTACCATTGTGATGTATTTAGTATTGCAATCACTTTTAAAACCAATGAAAGTACAAAGTCTGGTAAGACACAATAAACAGTGAGACAATCACAGCACACACACACACAAGGAAAATGTAATTTATCACAGCCTTAAAAAAATGCTCATTTGCTTGGTAGTCTCACAGATTCTATTGCAGCAAGGAAACATTTATACTTTCATGTAAAAATACACTAGAACCACTATTTAGGACAGCCAAAATTTTGAGCATAAAATATCTTTGTCTCTATCACTTATTATGTATTGGGCTTTTCTTGCTTTTCTCCTTCATCAACAAACTTAGCTCTCATTTATTCTAGTCTTTTAGGGTCCCACTCTTTACTTTCCAAGGTGATGATCATTTGATAAAATAAATCAATACTAATGAATTGATGGTTACAAATATGTAAAGTTCAAATCTTAATCTTCAATTCCTTCAAACTTCTCAGTTCAGATATGAATTCTAATGAACAGGTTTGGAAGGAATACTATTGCTTTTATTGTGTAGCTTCAAGTAATGGCTGCATAATCATACTACATAGTCTCTTTTTTATAAGGCTGGCCTATCTTAAATGCTTAAGTACTTATCAGTACAATTATGGAGAATGACCATTAGGAAAAGAACTGCAACCTAGAATCTCTGGAACATGAGACTATCGAATAAAATTTGGCAAAGACAGAATTAAACTTTAGGCATTTTAAAAGACCAGTGTCTAACTCTAGACATTGACTTTAAAAGTGCATTTAATGACAATTTATGTTATTGGGCTGTGTTAGAAAAAAGACTACTCTCCTTCTGTGTTCAAATCATACTCACCTTCTTTCTGTCCCCAGAACACTTGCCTTACAGCCTTTACAAGTGCTGTTCCCTATGCGTGGAACACTTACCCCAGCAATTAACATGGCTGCATCCTTCACTGCATTCTTAGGAAGCACTCCCAGGCCAAACTGGCTCAATAACCCACTATCTCATCAGCCATTCTCTACCACATTCATATTTTAAGAACAGAATCTAAAACAATCCGAAAGAACTTTGTTTCTCTATTTGTTCATACTTTTTAGTCTACCTCTCTTTACCAGAATAAACATCAAGAGGTCAGGGACTTTGCCTCCTTTACCATATGGCAGGTACTCAGTGAGTATAGAATAAATGATTACATATATTTACCTGTAACACAGATCTTCTTTTGAATGTCTCTATCATTAGCCAATCTTCACTATAATATGCTCACAAAATAGTACCTGTTTTGGTTTTTCCAGTAATACAATAAATTTCTTAACCAGAAACTAAAAGAGAGCAGGGGAAGACAGAATCTGGCTTAGAAATTAATGCAGAGGCGTAGCCAGTTGGAAAAATACTTGCTGTATACACCATGTCTCCCAGAAGACAATTTCCAAGAAGCATGAGATCACGTTACATATAGATTCTACAAAACAAGAATATATTAGTCATTGAATACTTGCCTTTATTTATTCATTAATTCAGCAAACATCCATAGAATGGCTACTCTGTGGTTGGTGCTTTGCACTCAAGGACAATTGACATGGTTCCTTACCTCACAGGTTAGAGCAGTACAGTCACCATTCTTTTAGGTAAAACTACAAAAGTCAGAGAAAATGAACTGCAGTGCATCTGGTCCCTTTTCCACTTGTTTTCACTCCCCGCCCGAACCCTTCTTTAGGCACCATTTGAGTCTGGCTCTCAGTGCTTCTTGAATCATTTGTAGAAAAGTATCTGATAAAGTTTCATAATAAAGTGCAAAAGATTTATGCTGACTTTCTTCTAGAGATATTTACATTTTATCAAATTAGAAAGCAAAGAAAGGGCTTTCTAATTATGGACTTTTCAAACCAAAGAAGAGAAGCTACAATTATTTTTAAAGCCAGTGTCTCTGAAATCAAACCACCTAGGAAATTGCTTAATTTGTTAATTCATAAACTTGAGAACCTAACATTGAAAAGAGGTTTTTTTTGTAATACCTAATTGATGAGATTCCCTGGACACTACTAAAACCAAGATGCATTTAACATGTGGAGGGAGGATACTTTTAGAATGCTGCCTTCCCTTTTCTCTTCTCTTTTATTTTCTTCCTCTCTTTTTTTCTATTTTCTCTCTTCCCTTTCTCCTAGTCCTCCTCCTGATCATCCTCCCCCTCTTCCACTTCCTTCTCTTTCTTCTTCTTCATTCTCACTCTTTCTTTCTCTCCTGGAAATCCAGAATATAGCAGGCAACGTTGAAAAAAGAAGAGAGATTTTCAGGCCTCAGCCTGCACGGCCACGCTGTCAGTCAGAGGTGGTGGAGGAACCGCGTGTGAGGGGTACGTCTGTCCGGGGTGCATTCAGTGGCTACCCTCTCCCACGGGCCTGACCAGAGAACTAGTTAGTAAGAACAGCAGGGTCTGTCCTCAGTTTAGCTTCTTGAATTATTCATTAGTCAAAAGTAAATTACCATTTAGAGGCAGGTGACACACATGTTTTCTGGAACAATTATTATCACTAATCATCATTTTCCACAGTAATTTGTATGCTCTCATTATTAGCCCTTGATTTCTATGTAAATTCTTTTCATAAAACTGTCACAAGATGGAAGTTTTTTTTTTTTTTTTTTATTGGCTCTCTTTACCTAATCTTGATCTATTTCTTGGCATTTTTGCACTCTTCATCTGGCACTTGATGGTTGGGTTTTCAGATTAGGCTGACTGTTGACATGCCCATATAAAACATTCTTTCTTTGAGCATATTGCATTTATAGGGAAGACCACCTTCTTCAACCCTCTGCCATATTGTACCCATATTTTTTTTTTAAATAAATTGTCCAAACATTGACTCTCGCATTTTCCCCTTTTCGATTTTCATCGTGTACCATATTTGACACTTTAACTACTTTTACTAGTTGTCCATGCCTTGTCACAAAGACCAAAACTGACACGGGCTTTGCCTAAACAGTTGCCCTGAAGTACATTTGCCATATGGATTTCCCCTTCAAATCCTGTAGAACACCTTGGATATTTTCCTGCTAATCTTTTATTACAGTTATATGGGTTCCAGGACTTAGCTACTTGAAAAGAACTATAATTCTCTGTAACATTTATTTCATATGTAGAGTCCATTTTTAAATGAGCTTCAGAAAGAGTTCTAGAGGATAGCTAGTTCATGGCGACATGTGTCCCTGCTAGGCTCATGAGGAAATGATGCAGTCTGATTGGAGATTTGTTTATAATTCTAGTGGCTTGAAATAGCTGTACCCTGATCTAACAGAATACCTACATTTCTTACCTTTAGAATGAACCTCATCACACTGGTAAGGAGAGGAGTGGACACCCTAGAAAGGGTCAATACATTTTCCCTAAGCACTTACAGGTTAAGGGTTATAGACTCAAACCATCTCGTTCAAGTCCTAGCTCTCTGATTTACCAATTGGTGATTTTGTGACAAGTTATTTAATCCCTTTGTGCCTAAATTTTTCTCACCTGTAAAAAAGTTTAATGATCATGCCTCCCTCACAAGGCTGTTGTGAGGATTTAGTGAGTTAGTACATGGAAAGCAAGGGCTTGGCCCTTCCGAAGCATTCAGACATGTGTTTCTGACTAAGCTCTCCCATGAAGCATTGCCTGTTAAAGACTCTGAACAGAGGGGGATTTAGGGAAGGAGTTGGGTGACTTTGCCTGAAGACATTCTGTGGCCTAAACAGAGCTATGCTCTTCCAGCTGAGCAGTTTTTTGTTTTTTGTTTTTTCAGCTGACCAGTGATGGAATCCAAACCCTTGACCTTGGTATTATAACACCACACTGTAACCAAGTGAGCTAACTAGCCAGTCCACTGAGCTATGCTTTTCACGATCCCTTTCTGAAACCAAGTCTATGGTTACAAATGTTGTATAGACATCCCTAATTGGTTTCCTACATTGAAAAAATACCGTCTCAATTTCGAGTTTTATTTACCTCAAGGCTGGTTACACCAGACTCTTGTCTGTCACAATTTTAATGCATTAAAATATTCTGTATTCTGGCTCATTGAGACTTGTCATTTTGGTCAGAAAATGTGACTTCAGTGCTATTGACATTGTCCTTATGGTGTCTTTCATAAAATGCAATTTTCTTAAATAAGGAAGAGAAGAGAAGCCACTTTATGAAGCATTTTATGAAAGATACCATTGGTGTCTTTTTATGTTTTAAGTGACTAGGGATGCTAAGACTGTAAAGTGAGGGTTTTAACTTCAAGACCTATCCAAACAGTTATCTGTTTCACCACACACATGCATGCACGTGTGCACACACACAGACTTCAGAAACACAGGCAGAGGAAAACACAGTATAACATTTCACATTGTTATGGTGCCTCCAGAACTATGAAGCGTAGGGACTCACTATTACATCAATGTAGAGTAGTGTCACAATATCCAACCTGCTCCTCCTCCTATTGACATTTCTGAAGAAGAAACGGAGCTCCTGCTGTTCACCAGGGCAAGGAAAGAGAAAAATGTACATGACTGTGCCCAAAAAGGCTCAGACTGTAAGCTGGGTTAAAATAACCTGTCTGCCTTCACTTGGCAAGTTAATTTTTTCCATGTAAAATAAATACAGTAGAAAAACATGTCATTTCAGGAATGTAGTCCTTCACAGGCCCCTAAATCATTGCCATCACAATTTAAAATTCAATCATAGCATGCTGAATTGAAAAAATGGGAAAAAGTCAACTAGAAGAGGTAAGAAATATAAAATCTAAACATAAGAAGCAACAACAATGTAGTCACTAATGCACAGCAGGTAAGTTGTCCTTGATCTGATGTCTTTGTTTCTGGAAAATGTTACATATTTAATCGAAGTAAAGAAAATAACTTGCATATTTTGCACACTAAAAAGCCTTGATTTTTGTAGTTATCATGTTTACTTTCTTGCTTAACTTGATAGTATATATCTTTACCTAGAGTTCCACCTTGATGATAATATTTATGACAAACCATATTTTTGCCACCATACAAACCACTTGGATCAGCTGGCAGAAGGTGAACCTAAACCAGCCAAGGTGTTTGGTTGGATTCCTGTTCAGTAGGTAGTATTTGGCTTGGCTCTTTGCCATGGTGACAGATGAAATCTCTAACTCTTCATGATGTTCTAATTTTAAAATGCCTTGACAACGGGTGCTATACTTTAGAAAAGTTATTTTATTTTCCAAAGTACTGCTGTTCTGCACCCAGGATTTATTAACTATTTGCTTAGTGAAAGGAAAAACAAAAAGAACATCACAGCCATCTCTTAGCTATGTCCTTTGGCCACAAATGACTGAAAAGGCCATCTTCGATTGCTCAGCCATGATTAAGAAATGAAGAAAAATACATGGTCAAAGTCTAAAGGAATTTACATACTGAGAATTTTGTACCTTAGAACTTGGTACAAATTAGTTCAAATTTTTTCATTATGTTGGCCTTATTTCCTGAATACATGTATTTTTGTTGTTGTTTTTCTTTTTTCCTGATGGGTAAGGGGATCGTAACCCTCGGCACGGTGTGGTCTGCACCACACTCAGCCAGTGAGAGCACCAGCCATCCCCATATAGGATCCGAACCCGTGGCCTCCACGCTACCAGCACCGCACTCTCCCAAGTGAGCCATGGGGCTGGCCCCTGAATACATGTATTTTGTAATAGAAAAATAAGAAATTAATCAGTCTACTATTTAAAAATCCTTAGAATTCACTATTAGAGGATACTAATCTGTAGAAACAATGCAAATGAATACATGAAGACTTGTAAATGCTTCTTCCTCCTATTCTATTTAACCTTCATAGTTGTGTGTAGTAACAGTGTACAAAATCACTAGTTATGTAGCTAGTACCTGACCCTTCAACTTAAAATGGATGAAGATCCTAATTTGCTTTGACTAATTTTTTTTCCAGCCTAAAGAATTTTGGATTATTTTTGTTATAGATACAAGTTCTTTCTGTTATAGCAGACTTACATTATTAAATTAGCTGAAATTATCTCAGACAAGTCCCTGAAGTGGCAGGGGGGTGGGGTGGTGGTTAAATAAGATGCAACATACAGGAGACTGGATTTCAAGGTAGAGAACAACACCTGATGTCTAAATAATTTGGGTTATGTATAAAGTGCTAGTAAGAAGAAACACTTTTCTATAGAATTACTCATTTATTATGGGTCGGAGAATCATCTCACACAAGCTATGTAACCCTTAATTACCTATGTATATATGAATTTATTTGGAAAAACTGCATAAATTAACTAGGAATGGAACTTTATTAGCTGCTCAAAGAACTGATATGAGAAATAATAATAACCTAATATATTCATATGCTTACAGGACTACAAATAAAATGGTGAAATGTTATAGTATTTCTTCTTTAAAAATTGAACTTTATTTTATTTCTATGAGCATAAAAATAAACACTATGGTATTAGAAATTATTGGTTTTGAGCATAAATAAAAATATTACATTAGTTTATTAATCTTAGTTTGAACTTAAGACCTTATGTTTCCAGCAGTAATCATGGAGCTTGTTCAAAGCCAAGAAGTATTATCTAAGTTAAAAAATTAATTTTTGCAGTTAAGCTGGTAAATTTTATGCTATATGTATGTTACCACAATTTTTAAAATAAAGTTGTCAATCTTAGTGTATTAATAAAATAGGGAAGTAGTACAGGTCAAAAAATAGATAGTGATTAAATTCATCATTTTATTAAAAAAATATTTTGAGTACAAAATATTTCAAATATGCAGAAAAATGCAAACAAAATAACGGAAATTCTTATAACCATCATCCATATTTGAAAGATCTTATTTTTTGCTTAATCTCTCTTTTTTAAAGAAAATAAATGTTAGAAACTGGCTATCTCTCCACTTCTAATCCTTTCTCTCCTTTTCTTTCTTTCCAGAGATAACCACTATCCAAAAGTTAGTGTATATTTCTCCTGTGCATTTTGAACATCTTTTACTACATATTTATATATTCAGAAATTTTCTTTTTCTCCAAAAATAATGCTTTTAAAATTTTCATACATGCAAACTAACTGTCTTCCATTAGTAGAGGAAATGAAAAACTATGGTTTATTCATACAATGAGGTACAGTATCAGGACTTAATATGAATAAAATAGATTCTAAATGTATCAACATAGTAAGCTATATTTTAGCCAATTTAAAGAACTCAAAAGTTATGGAATACTTTGTTTTACTCCTATCATTTATTCACTAATTCAAGAAACATTTGTTGAGAGTTCATTCTGTTCCTGATTCCATCCTAGCAGCTTATGATGTCACAGTGAAGAAAAGAGATGAGCTCTCTTTTGGCTAGTTTGCCACCTGGAGCATGTACCTGTTAAGGGAGGCTATGGTTGCTGTTAGGAGAAAGAAAGAAGATCATATACAATAATGGTCAGGGTGGTATCCTAAAGTTTCAAAACAGATATCTATAACCTCCCACCCTATTCTAGTCATTACCCAAGAGTCAGCCAAGGGAGTTGAAAACTTTCTGTGGACAGCAGCATTCAGTGACTGGACTAATTTACTTGGGTGTGTGGACCAGGAGGAGGTGAGGGAGGTAGAGTCAGAAATCTTTTTGTGTTAATTTTTAGAAAGGCTATCACAATACCAAATACTTGTGAATGGTTGGGCATGTGGAATAGCCATCAAATATCTTGACGTTTGGCCCATTCTTAAGTGGCCTTTGAGTCAAAAGGCACACAGACTGTAGGTTGTCAAGAAAGCTTAAAACATAAAATAGTTTGATTTCAAGGAGTACAATGGTGTGAAGAAAGTCAGAAAGATGTTTGGCTTAGAATAGGGACGCCATAACTTGAAAAAGTGTCAACAGTGTTAAGGCATCTGCGGTAGTCTAAAGAGTGGGTCAAAGGTCCAACATAGTAAAAATTTCAGGGACAGGTACAATACCTATTGAAGTGTAGTGATTTCTTCATTGAAAGACAAATGGACCAACTTTTACCAGCAGTCACAAGTCTGGCATGCAGTGGTGGCATCTGCTCCAGAAACATATTATTCTTTAATTTGTGCCCAGTCCATGATGGTGGATATATTGCCATGTGTGGTACTATGATAGATACAGGTGACAGTAGTGGCTGTCTGATCAGCAGCTTGATTCCAGACTGCCTTAATAAAAATGGATCTTTGCAAAGGTGTGTACCTGACTGACCCAGATTATCCAATCAACAGCTGTGATTTGTTCTCAGTTTGCTGCCTTGCAACAGGTCTGTCTTTATTCTGCCAGCCTGTAGTCTTCCAAGTGCTAGACCAGATGCCTAGGCCATTTTACTGACTACAAACCAAGAGTCAGTAAATATCTAACATGCCTGGTTTTTATAAGTATTGTCTAAGACAAGGATAATGACTTTTAACTTTAGCTCATTGTGGTGACAGGTCCTTACCGGTCTTCCAGTCTGTCATTGACACTGGACAATTGCTGCTACCATCAGCTCTTTTTTTTTTTTTTTTTTTTCTTTCCCCTTTTTGTCTTTTTCCGTGTCTGGCAACGGATCGCAACCCTCAGTGTCGCCCCCGTACCGGACCGGGACCAGCAACGGGATCGCAACCCTCGGTGTTGCTCCCGCGCCTCGCTCAGCCAGTGAGCGGGAACCGGTCTGTATGTGGGATCCGAACCCTCAGCGGGAGCACCGCCGCGCTTCCCAAGCAGCGCACTATAGCAGTGCGCCACCGGGCCGGCCCTACCATCAGCTTTTTAACTTAGGTAGATTACTGGTAAGCTAGCCCAAAATGTTCTGTGAAGAGGGTCTATTGACCTATTGGTTTTGCTTCCTGTGGCAGAGTGAGGGTTAAGGACATCCCCAAAGGGGCAGCTGCCACTTTTTCGTGTAAAGACAAAATGCTGCTAGGACCATGTTGCCTGCACTCTTGATAGACCATTTCTATGTGACTGGTACGACCTGTTGGGCATTCATCCCTTGTTAGAGTTAGAGTTGACCAGTACCAATATGAGTTCCCTGTCAAGTTAGAGTCGACCAGCACCAAAATGAGGATGGCAGGCCAGACAGTCACAAGGCTTCCACGGATCAGGCACTCAGTTTCATCAAGAGCTTAATAGCAGGTTAATAGCTTCCTTGTTTCACCTGTGTCATGATGGTGTCTTGGCACGTCCTGAGGTCTGAGTACCTGGCAGCCTTTAGGTCTTTAACTAAAGCTGTGATTTCTTTTCTCCCCCTGATATTTTATTGTTCTTGAGCACTCTAAGGGGATGGTGCATGTAGCATCCCTGCCTGTTATTGGGTCCTTTCTGTTATTGATGGGACAGGGAAGTACAGCCATTTAACACACTGATTCCATTATACATTCAGATTTGGAAGCCACAACAATAGATAGTAGCAGCATAAAGGCCCCACCCATAAGGTCACCTTAGTTTATCTTCTCCACTGCGAACTTTGCTGAAATTCCGTCAGTTGAATTCTGGTGTATTTTTCCCCTTTGGGGACACAGACTGAGAAGTCTAACACACACACATCATGGGGTATAGCAGCAGTAACCAGAAGATTAGACTATTTCCACTGAGAGGGTGGGGAGTGCAGGTTGGCAGGGGAGGCTAGCCCATTAGCACCGGTGGGTATGGTGGGAGGAATGTAATTGTTAGTCCTTGTATTCCCCTTGACCCTGACTCTGGGATTTATATCTTAGCAACATTGCTGCCTCCTTCCCTATGTACCTTGGGCATCTGGAGAGTGCATGGGTTCAGCAGCCCCTTTCTTTCTGTCCTTACGCATGCCACTGTGTTTTGTCCTGCCATCGTTCAGCCACCAAGCATCCAGGGCCTCACCCTTGTTGCTGAACAGGTCTGGCTAAGTTAGAGGCCAGGTCCACAAGCATGGCCAGCTCTGCATGACTCGCAAAGCTCTGCACTCCCTTTTGCTTTTGAGAGGCTGCCTGCTCATGGCTCAACCAAACAAACTTGCAAACAATGTTTGCAGTTCATCAAAGATCTGTATCGATGAGCAAAATCCCTATCCCCGACATTTATTTCAGCTTTAGGGACTCCTTTACTCGGTAGCCAGAGCCACATTGTCTTTTGGCTGAGGCAGTGAAGTTTCTTGTCCTTTTGTCATGGTAATATCCCTTCCTTTGCCCATTTGGAAGAGAGTAAGCAACAGCTAAGATACCATTTTTGCAGCTTGTTTCAATACTATCTCTTATTGCTTAGCCTCATTAACAGGTAAAACAGTGGGGGACCCTTACCCCTACCTCCATCCCATCTACATTAGCTACTAGATTCTAGAGAGTCCTTTCATCACTGAATGCAAATCATGGAGCCCTTGTCCTCACTTTTTAAAACAGCCATGTTTTTGCTGCTGCCCCATCCCCCTTGCCAGAACTTACAAGCCAATAAGTTAGCCTGTTACTATTTCATGGATGCTGGCAGAAGGCATGAGATTTCTGAGTCAGAGAAAAGAGACTTTTTCATTCATGGCACAATGAGCAGCACGAGCATCAACATATTGGGTCCCCTTATCCACAGTCCTGTGGAAATGGTGTAAGATGGCCCAGATGGATGTATGCACACAATGGGTTTGTGTTTAGCTGAGATTGGGGAGTCCATCACTTCTGCAGCAAGCAATAAACAAAGTAAACACCCTTTGTCTGAGAGGGAGATATTACCTTACCCTTCAAGGTTGCTTACTGCAAACCTTGAAGGGAGTAGTAGATTGAATTATGTTCCCACAAAACTCATTGAAGCTTGAATTGTATCCCCCACATTTTATGTATTAGAAACTTAGCCCCCACTGTGACTGTTAAGAGGGCGGGAAATCCTATTATGGTATTTGAAAGGTGGAGCCTTGAAGAGGTGATTGGATTGTAGAACCATGCAGTAGTGAATGAATTAAAAGTGGTGGTGAAGGATGTGGTTCTGAGGGCTTTAAAAGAAGAGAAGAGTCTGTTTGTCTGTCTGTCTGTCTCTCTCTTGCTTGCTCGCTCTCTCTGTTCTCTCTACTTCTACCATCTTGCAATGTGAGACCCCTGGGTCACTGTCACCATCACCAGATAGACTTTGGACTTCCCAGCCTCAGAAACCGTAAGCAATAAATTTCATTTTCTTTATAAATCACCCAGTTTTGGGCCGGCCCGGTGGCGCACTGCTACAGTGCGCCGCTTGGGAAGCGCGGCAGGCGCTCCCACTGAGGGTTCGGATCCCACATGCGGACCGGCAGCTCACTGGCTGAGCGAGGCATGGGAGCAACACCGAGGGTTGCGATCCTGTTGCCGGTCACGAAAAAAGACAAAAAGGAAAAAATAAATAAATAAAAATAAATCACCCAGTTTCAGTATATAATAAAATAAGCAACAGAAATGCTTATAACAAATAAGCAACAGAAATGTACTAATACAAAAAATTGGTACCAGAGAAGTGGGGTTTTGCTTATAAAAAATGCTTGAAAATGTGGAAGCAGCTTTGGAACTGGGTGTTAGGCAAAGGTTGGAGGAGCTTGGAGGACTCAGAAGAAGATAAAAAGACGAGGGAAAGTTTGGAATATCTTAGAGACTGGTTACGTGGTGGCGAGCAGAATGCTGATAGAAATATGGACTGTAAGGACCATTCTAAGGAGGTCTCAGATAGAAATAAAGAGTTTATCAGAAACTGGGGCAAAGATCAACCTTGCTGTGAACTGACAAGGAATTTGGCTGCATTGTGTCCACATCCTAGGAATTTATGGAAGTTGGAACTTAAGAGTTGTGGACTAGAGCATTTGGCTGAAGAAATTTTTAAGCAGCAAAGCATTAAGGAAGCTGCCAAACTGGGGCAAAGATCAACCTTGCTGTGAACTGACAAGGAATTTGGCTGCATTGTGTCCACGTCCTAGGAATTTATGGAAGTTGGAACTTAAGAGTTGTGGACTAGAGCATTTGGCTGAAGAAATTTTTAAGCAGCAAAGCATTAAGGAAGCTGCATGGCTACTTGTAACAGCCTATGCTGAGTTATGGTGGCAAAGGCATGACATAAAGCCAGAATTTAAAAGGGAAGAGGAGTGTAAAAATTTAGAAAATTTGCAGCCTGGCCATGTGATAGAGAAGCAGAGAGCATGCAATGGTGCAGCCCAGCGAACATTAGCTAAGAAAATTAGTACAAAGAAAGGAGATTATCAAGAGAAGGCGAAAAGGGCCCTGAAGTCATTGCAGAAGCCTCTAGGACCAATCCTTCCATTTCAGCTCTAAAGATCTAGGGAGACAAAATGGTCTTGGGGAACAGTCCTGAGGCACCCTCCACAGGCTCACTTCTCAGGACCACCTTGGGAAGCTGCTTCCAGCACACCCCAGCTGCTTTGTCTGCTCCAGCCATGGCTAAATTGGTCCCAGGTGTGGTTGGATCCACAGCTATGGAAGATACAAGCTGGAAGGCTTGGCAGCGTCCACGTGGTCTTAAGTTTTTAGACTCACAGAATTCCAGAACTGTGGAGGCTTGGGAGCCTCCACCCCAATTTCAAAGGATGTATGGAAAAGTCTGGGGGCCCAGGAAGAGATTTGTCACAGGGGCAGAGTCACCACAGTAAACCTTCACTAGAGCAATGCCAAGCAGAAATGTGGGGTTGGAGTTGCAGCAGAGAAACCCCATCAGCGCCATGTCTAGTGGAGCTGTGAGAGCAGGACTGCCATGGAGACCCCAGACCTATGGAGTTGCCAGCATGTAACATTAGCCTGCAAGAGTTAAAGCATCACCCGAGACCAGGAAAGCCATAGGAGTGGAGTTCCCAGAGGACTTGGGGACTAACCCCCATACCAGTGTGCAGAGAACATTGAACATGGAGTCAAGGTACCTGATTTGCCAGCTTTGAGATTTGATGCCTGCCCTGTTGGGTTTTGGACTTGTTTGGGACCTGTTATACCTTTCTTTTGGCCTATTTCTCCCTTTTGGAATGGGAGTATGTACCCTATGTTTGTTCCATGTTGCTTTGCCCCCCACGGATTTGTCACCCAGGGTGACGGAGCTGCAAAGGATTACTCAAAGCCCATCTCTTCTGAACAGTGAGAAGCCCCAAAGTGGTTAATTTTCCCAGGACCCTCCAATGAGAGGCATCCCTCCCTTGGGAAATTAACCTTGAATTGGGGTTCTCTTCCTGCATTTATTTTCCAGACCAGGAAGTTACAGGAAGAGAACATAGGTAGGGTTATAGCAATATAGGCTGGTAACTTTCAGTGAAACAAGTCAGATGACATTCCCTTAGACAATTAAGTGATCCATTAACAAAAGCTTGATTTTAGCAAACATTCCTTCTCCCTCCAACAATTTCCCAGTATCTTTACATATCAAACAGTAGCTAGTCTGTCTTTGAGCCAGAAACCTTGCTGTGTTACAATTCTTTACCTTACACCAGAGACTTTATAGCCTGAGGAAAATTTCCAGCCCTCTGCAAGGTAAATATTTGAAACTGCAAGGCTTTGGAAAACCAGGCCCTGTGAAGTACATTTGCTTTAAGAATCCTCTACAGTCCCACCATTGTATCTTGGAAGTAGATAACTTGTATTGATTTCACACATAGGACTTTGAACTTTGGACTTCTGAGTTGAAATAAGACTTTGGGGATAAAATGAATGTATTTGTATGTGAAAAGGACAAGAGTTTTGGGTGCCAGGGGTGGAATGTAGTGGATTGAATTATGTCCCCCTAAAACTCATTGAAGCTTGAATTGTATCTCCCACGTTTTATGTATTAGAAACTTAGTCCCCACTGTGACTGTTACGAGGGTGGGAAATCCTATTATGGTATTTGAAAGGTGGAGCCTTGAAGAGGTGATTGGATTGTAGGATCGTGCAGTAGTGAATGGATTAAAACTGGGGGTGAGGGGCGTGGTTCTGAAGGCTTTAAAAGAAGGAAAGAGTCTGTCTCTCTTTCTCTTGCTTACTTTGCTCTCTCAGCTTCTACCATCTTGCAATGTGAGACCCCTGGGACACTGTCACCACCACCAGATGGACTTTGGACTTCCCAGACTCAGAAACCGTCAACAATAAATTTCATTTTCTTTATAAATCACCCAGTTTCAGGTATTTTGTTATAAGCAACATGAATGGACTAATACAAAGGGTATGACCTGGGTGGAGAGTAGTCTAGTCCTGCATTCCCAGTAAACACAACAAGATATATATCCATGTAAGAGACTCATGAGGCCTGTCTCCCAACAATAATACCTTTTCATAATAGTTTCATTTTCCAATATTTCTGAAAATGTTTTAAATGAATTTTTATAAAATGTGCAATTAATCTGCATTTAGGAATGCTTTAAAATTTAGTTCATTACTCCTGGTGGTTGGTTAGTAATCATTTTCTATGCCCTAAGCCTTTCAGCTTTTACTCCCTAGAACCTTTCAGCTTGGAGGTATATTTGTTTTTCACTAAGATCCTGTGAATGTGTAGTGCTATATAGTGCACTAAAATAGTCAGGTGAATATTGAGTGCCTGATTCATACATACATATGTGTATATATACGTATATATTTATATACACATGCACATATAACTGTATATAAAAACTATGTATATGTATGTGTGTGCATATATGTATATAGTTTTTCCAATCCTTAAAACATCTCTCTCTATGGATATTATTATTTCCATTTACAGATGAGGACAATGACCCAGAGAGGCTAAACAATTTTCTGTACAACTTGTAGTTGGCCAAGGGGGCATTCAAACACAGATTTAAAAGTTTGTAATCTTTTGACTATATACTGCTGCTGGCTTTAGCAATGTCCACGACATGTAAATGGCACCATAACAATTTAAGACATATCCATATCTTTCCCCTAAGTTTTTTTTTTTTTTTTGCATAATAAATTATATGATATTACTAAGGACTTAAGAGATTACTTATTACCTAATAAAAATGGCAGAAGACCAAGAGTAGAGGCTATTTTAATCTATATGATAGTTTGTAATTAAAGGAATGCTGGCAGTTTGGTATCCTCATGAGACCTTGCTTGAGCACCTTTTCTACACGTGGGCACCTTTATGTCCTCTTTGTCAGCATGAAGAAGTACTGGGAGCAATATAAGAATCACTCTTTGATGTTACCCAGGAAAAATAGAGCAGTGATCCAGTGACTTTATAAGTTAGGCCCAAATATCTACTTTGCAGAATGAGGTTTCATTACGTTCTATCTGCTTGTCCTCAAACACTGATCATCTATTTGGGTGTGCACAGCCTTGTGGCAGTGGTAGACAAAGGAGAATGGGCAAAAGCTAAGATTGGAAATTTTTTGCTTTCACAGAGTTTGTATTCTGAGACAGATATCCATGTGGACAAAATCAAGGCCTCTTTTCTATTGCTTATTGTACCAATCTGATTCATGATCATAAACTGTATTTACATTATATATGTGTGTGTATGTTTATGTGTATGTGTAAATGCTAAATGTTAATTAAGGTATATACATGTATTTAGTTAAACGCATAAAAACAGTCTCTAATACTGTATGAAAATTATTTTACGCTTTAATGTTTGGGATTTCTTTTTCTTAATAATTAAGATTGTGATATCTACTCCCCCTGCCCTACCCCTCCTGTCCTGTTCAAGCATTTTTTCCTGTTGATCATAGGTACTTTTCTCTGAAATTCATACACTCATGAAATTCCACTGGTAGATTCAGCATACTTAAGCAGATAGACCTTGCACTTAATTTCACTAAGTGCAGCTCAAAATGCACCTGGGCCTTTTTTTTTTTTTTTTTTTTTTTTTTTTTTTTTTCC
>NW_007726452.1:276928-320365 GCF_000696425.1 Galeopterus variegatus | reverse complement strand
CTGGTAGATTCAGCATACTTAAGCAGATAGACCTTTCCCTTAATTTCCCTAAGTGCAGCTCAAAATGCCCCTGTTTTTTTTTTTTTTTTTTTTTTGTCATTTTTGTTGTCCTTTATTTAACTCTCAGGGATAGGTAGATGGATGATAAATTTTATAGGAAAGTTGTTTAATATTATTGGTTGCATTGACTATCAATTTTGTTACTACACATATGGAAGCTTCAAATCGTTTCACTGGAGGGGAAATAAATGAAGCCTCTTTTTGAACAGTCTAGAGACAAAAGATAAGCAGATTCTCTTTTATCTTCTGAGTCTTAACATTATGTCGAATAAGACTTGGTAAGAATATGATATAAGATCCACAATAGCAAAATTAGTCAAGTCTTTCAATATCCTGGAATAAATAATACCTTCATCCTTGATGGTGTCAACTTATTTGATGTGTATTATTACATTACATGGTCAGTCTCAATGTACTATTAGTTTTCCTCTACTACTTTAGCATTTGTGATGATTTGATCAGGTTTGAACTGAAGTTTACATCCCTTTATCTATGGTAAAATAATAGTACAACAAATATTGTAGGGGAATATATTCAACGTGTTTAGGAGAACTAATACCTTTTGAGCAGCTTATCTTGGTTTGCATCAAGGCTCAGTGCAAGTACAATGATTGCCTGTATTGAAACAGGCTCTACTATACTTCGATGGGAAGCACCTTGGTAGTCGCTGCTACTATTTCTTACATAATATTCTAAATTTGAGATTTCTCTTCACGTAAGCATTTTTTTAGTTGAGGTAAAATTTACACAGAGTGAAAAGCACAGATCTTAAATGTACAACTGATGAATTTTGACAAACTATCCTAGTCAAGATACAGAACATTTCTATCATCCCAGAAAGACCTTTTGTGCCCTCTTCCAGTTAAACCCCACCTCCCACAGGCAACAATTGTTCTGATTCCTACCAACATAGGTTAGGTTTGTCTGTTCTTGAGCTGCATATAAATGGAATTTTATACTGTGTTCTCTTTCGTGCCCAGCTTCTTTCACTGAACATAATCCTCCCATCAATTTCAATGAGTGATTTTTAATAATTGTTATCATGATTAGTGCCAAAATTAGTTACATTCTGGTATATCTAATAACTAGTCATATATAATTTTCTAACTACAGAAGTTCAGTGCATCATGTCTCCTATTTATTGATTCTGTATTTCACAGTAACTTTCTCTTCTATCTCAGATTTTATATAATGTGTTATTAAAGGCAGGAGAAAAACTGGGCTTTGTCAAGGTAGGTGGGGTTTCAAGGTTGCTGCATATGTTCTGATACTATTGTCAGTGCCTTTAAAATGCATGCACTCTTTAGAAGATGTAAATCATTTTTCTGAGTTCTTTCTTAATCATTAAACACAAAGGACAAATACCATCTCTGGGAGCTTCGGGGGAGAGGTAGTAGAAAGTATTATTCTTTTATCATCTGTAGAACTCTGAAATATAGAGAATATGTTTTTTGATTTGGTCCACTAATTTCTTTAATATGTTTAATGGTGGAACTTTGTGCATGAAAAGCACATAAACCAGGGTAGTAAATGGAACCAGCTTCGGCTTCTGTTTTCTCAGGCTGACCCTGCCATTGCAACCTGCCAGGCACTGGTTCTCCCTCATGGATGGGACAGCACATCAAGGGAACTGACAAAGACCCTGCATTTCTGTCCCTGGAGTGTTTGAATGAAGTGCTCTCCCAACTACTTTCTATTCATTGTGGAATTGCCCCACTGGTAGTTCATGTTTCCTCTCTTTCAGCCTGGCCCTCATGCTGAGTTCCCAGATTCAAAGGGTGATCATCATTTCCAGAAGTTGGCTGCTAGGGATGGGTACATCAGGGCTGGAGGTTCTTCCTCAAGTCTGAAGCAAGCTGATGATTTGGCAGCCAAGGAACTGCTAAAACTGGAAACTACTTTAGGACCAGAAACTAAGTGTTTTCCCACTTTTCCCTGACTCTAACTCTTAGGCAAAAGTCCCTAGGGAGAGAGGCTGTGTCTGGGAGAGGAGAGGTTAAAGGAGGAGCCTCATTTTGGGTGGAAATAGGGACAATTGGAAATCAAGGGAGAGACACAGTAAAGAAGTGAACTTGGCTTTCCTCTTTCATCACTGGATCTTGCTTAGAAGTCAACCTGTAAGAGTAACACGTATGAAAGATGCCATAGTAACATGCAAATAAATAGAAAAAGGATTTTCTCAATTCACAAAATGAAAATCCAAATGTTCTGTTCTAGATAGTTCTTCTTTATCAAATTCGATAACTCTATTTAATCCAGATGCCCAAACATCACTGAAATAAAAGAACCACATCCAAATTGGGCCTCTGGGGCGCAAGACGCAATCCTCTAGCCATTGTCTGGGGCAGTTCATTTTTGTATTCTGCTCCCCTAAGTCTCCCCCAGCCTATAAACGTGTTCAGGCACCACGTGTCCTTTAAAAAACCTTCCCTTGGTTCTTGACCCTGCTTCCCTCTCAAACCAGCTTTTAATTACCAAAGGTCGTGAAAGATTATTCCATACTTGCTGCCTGAAATTTCACAACACCGCTAGACGGCCTCTTGTGGTCTCTCCTGCCTCTCAAACTAGTTTATTGAAATGGCTCTCTTAGCTATCATCCAAGTCCACACCAAGGCCTTTACACTACCATCCTCTTCTGTGACCCCAGTTAAGCCCTTGACACTGCTGAACACTTCATTTTTTTTTAAAGCCTCTTCTTGCCTTGACAGTACTCTCTGGTTTTCTTTTTGTCTGCCTGCTCCTTCATGACTTTTTCATTAGTTCTTTCTTCTCCGTAGGTCTTCCCTCTTTTGTATTCTCTTCTAAGCTTAGCTCTTTCCTCTCACTTCCCCTAGACAAGCTCACACACAGGCATGGTAGTAATGGAATTACTATTACTTCCCTGTTAGTAGCAACCAAAACTTTTATCTTCAACATTAACTGATATCCTGAGTTTGTCTATATTTACAACATTCTCATATTCTACCTGGATATAAGTCAAACTCATCAAGCTAAAAACTGAATTATCTTCCTCACAAAGAAGTAGCCTCTCCATTTGCAGTGTGGACATTACTAGGATCCTAATCATTTAGGCTTATATCTGTAAACTTTAACGATTCCTCATCTAGCATCACTATTACCAATAACCTAACCATTTGCTAAATTCTAACAATTTTAGCTCTACTAGATCTTTCAATTAATTGCTTAAACCTTAGACTGCTTAATTGGTAATTATATAATCAGACCGGAACCAACTCTTCCAGTGTCATCTCTCAAGGTGACAGCAGAGCACTCAACACAGGGTAGGGCTATGTATGACTACAGACTACAGGGGTAACACGCCCACAAAGTCAACCTTGCTCTCATCCTTCTGGGTCTTTCTTAATACCACCCACCATCTAAAAAAAGGTTAAAGGCTGCCTCTGCTGGGTGGATTATGAAGTGTCCACGTTCTGGGCCTCTGCTTTGCTCTCCAAAGACAGACAAAGCGGTTCCCTCCGAGCACGCTGCAGACTTTTCTGAGAACACTTTTTATCTCCTATTAGTTTATAAGTTTCCTAAGAGCAAGGTCTACATCGTCATTCATCCTGGAATGTACAATATGAGTTCCAAATAATAATTGCTTATAAATGTTTGCTGAAAATGAATAAAGAGAACAAAGCAAAATGCACTGCTATTTTGAAGCCATATGCAACATTTCCCTGAACTGCAGTCTTGTTTTTATCTCCATAAATAAATCAGGAATCACAACTAACGCAAAAGTCCAAGTTTTCCAGTTGGCTAGCTGGTGCCTTGTTTTCCTTTTCAGTTTCCAAACTAATCTTTATACTGATCTTTTTAAGGGCATTCCCTTCAGAGATTATAATTAAATTTTGTAGTGGATATATTTTTATAGTTTCTAAAAAATGTATGAATTCATTAATTTACTCCAACATTTAGACACGAGGGTACTTGAAAAAGCTCGTGGAAAAATAGAATTAAAAGATAATCTGAATACTTCCATGAATGTTTCGAAGTACTCTCATATAAGCCTATGTTTTCAACTTTTTTCACTTAAATAAATTATTTCGATGAAGAGAAATGAAATGCTCCTGGAAACACTTTTTACATATTTTAGTTAAAAAAATAATTTAACTTCTTTTATGGTAGCGTTTTTCACGATGACTTTTGGAAAATTTTGTGTATTTAAACAGGTTATCAAACATCTTCACGGAACTGCTTTAATGAAGAAGTTGAATCACTCCATGAAGACCTTAAATTTCCCATACTGGCTGAAAACTGGCGTTTTTCACGATGACTTTTGGAAAATTTTGTGTATTTAAACAGGTTATCAAACATCTTCATGGAACTGCTTTAATGAAGAAGTTGAATCACTCCATGAAGACCTTAAATTTCCCATACTGGCTGAAAACTGTATTACCCTAAGAACTATTATCCAATTCACACCCCTCCCACAGAAAAACACATATCCATCTTTTCTTATAATATTTTGAGTTGAAAACTGAGAAAGCTTATTTGTGCTTGTGGAATAAGCTGCTTTTTAGGAACACCATACAGTGGGGTAAGTTTAAACAGCAAATCATTAATTAAAAAAATGCACCACGGACACTGCATCACTAAGAAAGCCAGTAACTTTACTGAATTGTCTGCAAAATACAAATTATACCTTATTTCCAGCAGGAGAAACTTTTGAAAATTTCCCACTTTTATTCACTACAGACAGCTGAATTAAGTCCCTTGAGATACACAGATGTGGTTTAACTTAGTTATAACATCTTGTCATCTAGTGGCGACAAAGTCCAGCTTATGCCGCTGTGAGCCTCTATTTGAATATTTGTTGCAAATGCTTGTATGCCCTCTTTTACAAGCTATTTTAATTACTGTCGTTTAATGGAAACAAGTCCCCAGAAAAAGAAAAAGAAGAAAAATGATACAGCAAACCATCTGAAGCAATCCAAGTCCTATGCCTACAGTGACCAAGGTCTACTTTGCTCCAAGAGAACACTGGTACTGCATTCAAACCACGACAGAATCCATCACTTGGCTGACCTCTCTGAATGAAACTGAGGTATGAATGAATTTGAGGTATGAACAGGGAAGGCAAAATGCAATACCAGATTATGAAAATAACCAAATGGACAAATTTAATATAGAAGATATGTGGCTTGGATTGCTCCACATCTTTGGTTAAAACATATGAAGAAAAACCTTTGATTACATCTGTAGTCTGAATTATTCTAACAGACACCAGTATTCCAGCAATCTTCAAAAGATCTGTAGTGGCAGGAAATTAACGCCATTTAAGTGTCGACATCGCAGCAGATGGCACAAAGGAGAACAGATGAAGTATGCCATGCTTAGGCAACAGCCTTTATTGAGGGTTCAAGTGGCTTCTTCTTTAAAAAAAAGATTTTTTTTTAAAGAAAGAAATACAAAGCATTTACTCTCTGGAAAAACAAACAAAAGAATAAAGGGGCAAAAATTGCTATCTCTAAGTTAGAAGATGGGTATGTAAGAAAAGCAAATACATAAAAGTGTGAGAGGGCAGACATTCTTTTAAAAAGTGTATTGAAAAAAGTTTTTTAATTCTCACTTTAGTTAACCTTTAAATGATCTGAGGATGACAGGTATTTTCATATTCATCATTACAAAATGTTAAATTCCACCTTTGGGAAAAAATAAGCCATTTTACTAAAAAACACAATTTTTAAAAAGGTTGAAATGAACAGCCTCCATGCATCAATGCATACAATATACAGGTTGTGCAGCTTGTGTATATTGCATCACTGTTACCAGTATTTCAGCTTAATATTACCAAAAATCTTTAAAAATAGGATTAGATATAACAATACTTGTAGCTGTGTAAAATGCCACTTATGGTTCTTTTACTTGCAATGAAGAATGTTGCCTAAAATGTTCTCTAGGACAGTTGTGTAAAATAATACTCCCTCAGGGCTCTGCCCTAAACTCCTGAATACAAAGGATTTACTGTGATAAAAACCATACTAACTTTGCAAATACAATAAATGGTAAATTACAGATAAGATATAAGGATTAAAGACAGACAGCAATTGTTTACAGAAAGTGACTCATCACAATCAAAATTGTGCTTCTTCTCATTAAGTCATCTTTAAAATAATTCTCAGATTATCCCTTCGCTATCTTGCTACCACTTCATATGAATTCGGTAGTGGAAACAAGGGATGACTGGCACCCATTTTCAAGTGATTCTGTTCTTTTCATGTTCTTACAAAACTATTGTCAGAACTGCTATTAATAGCCAAGGCTTCTGCTGGTACTTTAGCTTACTTTATCTTAAGCATTAGAAATTCAATTTTTCTTTGTTGCTGAGGCAAATTGCAGGTAAAAAATTAATATGGCTATTTCTTCATATTTTCATATAATGACCCTTTCCCACCCACTGGTAAGTTTCTACTGATATTGATAAACTAATGTGTTTTGAAATGACAAAGAACATTTGTGACATGTTTGCATATTTTGTACACATCAAGTTATAAGGATGGGTTGTTAGGATGGGATCAAGTATATGATGAGAAAAATGATTTTCTTATTTTTTTCCTCTTGTGTGTGTGTGTGAGCAAATGCTTGTACCTTCAGGGATGATTTTCTGTTTTTCCTTTGCATAAATGTTATTCTTTCATGTTCCATGGATACCTTGAGTAGTGGGATATATATGAAATGGTTGGCAGATTTATTTTGTGATTTTAGTATATAAAAAATTAGTACAAGGCAGGCTAGCATCCTATATGGACACAACCAAAGGTGCATTGTGGTCTAATTGCGATTTCAGATCAAGTTAAGAAAAATATAGCCTAAGTTAGTAAGGTCTCTTGGCTTCTGCCACCCAGCGGCAGCCTTTTACAATGAGAAACACATAGCAACTATGCAAGTAAAGGAAAAAAAATGGATAAGAAATGTCCTACATATGATATAGCAGTGTTGATACCACTGTCTGTATCTTCTTTGCTTTGTATGTCAATGCACATGATTGAAGATGAATCGACAGATCTTCACATTTCAAGAGAAGGAAAATCATTCCTAGACTGAAATACCTTTTAAACAATATATATCGACTTTTTTTTATGGCACTCACTTTTTAAAGGGTCTGAAAATTAATCCTTTATAGACGAATATTAGACAAGAGTCATATTTTCTTGAAAAATTAAAAAAAAAGGGACATAGAGAGGTTCTTTAATGGGATTTCTTGAAATGGCTATTAAATCTCTTTATTGAAGAAAAAATAGATGACATACATGCTTTATGCAGAAGTGACATTAGGGGGTCCTGACACACCGGGATTGTTCAACAGTCCTATATTGCTGACAAGATTGTTAAGGGTCAGTCAAAATAATTAAAAACAGATGACAAAGCAACTATCCCCTTTACCTGCTTCCTTCTTGTCTAGCACCCAGTCTTTCACATTTTTCTTCTGTGGGAATTTATAAATTATTCACCAAGTAAACTCCATATCACTTGTTTCTAGGGCCATATTTGCAGGACAAGTGCCCCACCATAGCTTCTCTATTCTGGGCATATTTTTAAAAAAGCATATCAAATTGTAGGCTGAGAACCAACCAGATGATTTAGGATATGGGCAAATTAGGATATGCACTTACTGAATTCCAAGATGCATGGTGAAATGGTGAGATCAGAAAGGGGCCCTGCATTTGATAAAAATGCAAAAAAACAAAACAAAAACAGCATGAAAGAAACTAATTAGTATATACAATGAATGTCAGTTGACCCAAGAGATTGCTAATGTATTAAAAACAATTTAGGGTTTGCAATGTGATATGTTCTAACCCCACAGGTTATCCTTTTGACAGCTGACCTTGAACTTATAAAACGTATGCAGAGTAAAAGAAAACAGAAAGAAAATAGTTACTCAAATGTGCAACTGCACAAATATACCCCCCTCCCGCTATTAAGATAACAAAACTTCTGCTATTACCATAATATTATATATATTAGAAAGCTATACACAAGCATGTTAATTTCACAGATTTTTTTAAAAGATTCTTAATATTTTATATAATTAGAAATACACATTTCAAAAACAAAACTTCTACAAAGAGAAAACAGTTATCTTGGTTAGCAAAGCATGGAGTTCTTCATGGCTTAGGGTAGTGCTTTCTATACAAAAAGTCCTTTTTGGTTTTTTATAGGACTGTTTAAAATATTAGCGAAGCTATCAAGGGGAAAAAACACATTTTGGCTTAAGTAAACTACAAAAAGCCACAAATGCTTTGCAAACTCTGTCTTACCTTTTATATGAAAATAAGCAAAATGTAATGTACATATTTTTATATTTTTATTTAATAAGAGATGCAGACCCAGATTTATTTATTTATTTAATTAAATACGTTAGCCCTCAAACTCCACATTATTTTTTATAGGTATGGTCCTCTTTTAATGGTCTTTGATCCTTTTTAATGAGTGCCATACGCCAATGATATGCCTGCAGGTTTGTGAGCATTCTCGGGATGTCAGGTGACCTGGCGTGTTCCTAATATTTACCGATGGCCACCCATTGCCGGGTCTGTCCAAACATCTATACATTTTTCTATATGTTGCATAACAGCTGCTCTCTCTTTCAGTAAAGATCTGCCGCTTTTGGCAAATGTTTCCTTTTGTCTATTTACATGTAAATAACGTTGAACCTGCAACATGACACTATCTATTGTAACATACATTTTGCAAAGGAGCACAACAGTGAAAAGAAATTAGCCTTAAAATCTATTTTGTACAAGTTTTCTGTTGTACAACTCAAGTGCTAAGCTTATCTCAGCATTTCTGTTTATCTTTATACTGTATCACTGAGGCAATTTAAAAGTACTTTTACAAAACAGAGTACCTGACTTTTTTTTTTTTTCCACACACGGCACATATAATGCATATCAACCCCCCTTCCCCATTAAGGTATAGCACACACACACACTGCAAGAAAAAAAAAAAAAAACTATTAAGTAATAATCTGATCATGTTGCCCATCCTTCAGAGAGTCGCATGCGCTTGACTGAGGGACTTTCCCTTTCGTCCGGCGAAGGTCTGGTGAGTCCAATGGGGGAGTGGAATTCGTTCCGGTGATCCTCTCGGTCGCTCCCGTCGTACGAACTGCTGCAGCTGCTCAAGCTGTCAACAGGAGACCTCCCCGCCTCGTGGCGCGTGTGTTGTGGGTATCTCGAAGGGGTGGTGGTACGGTCTCTAGGAGGAGAAACAGGTTCTGACTTGATGTTGAGGCTTTGAGTAGAAGGCAGGGAGAGATTTGAACTCTGAGATAAATGAGTGCTAGTGCAAGCTCTGTAGGAGGAAAGGAAACCCAGTTACAGATGCAGGAGGCCTGGAGGCCCCAAGAACTCACAATTACATCAAACATCAGCGTCAAGACTCGCATAGATACCAGAGCCTGCCCAGAGGGATGAGAAGGTGCTTTGAAGCACTTAGGGGCATAGCCTTCTTAGAGTGATTTGGGATGCCTCTTTTGATTTGCCTGGTAGTAATTACAGTATTTAACTGGTCCAGGCCTCATGAATCATTTCTCTAGTCTCTGACAGGTTCCCTAAACACAGAGGTTACCATTTCGGAAAGGTTTAAGACACAATTGGAATAGCATCTTCTGTGTCCATGAAATTTCGCCCTAGACTAGTTCCAAAATTTAATTTTCTAAGCTTTTAGACACAGTGTTTAGCTTTTCGATGAGACTTCCTTGATTTACTAATGCCTGTGTTCGGAAATTATTTTAAAAAGCTTATCATCAATATAAATGTTCCCCTCCAATTACTAAGCATATACAAATGGAGTTACGTAATCCTCAGAAAGTGAAAGTTCAAATTTCAAATGTACGGACCCCATCAAATGCTACACAATAACCATATCTGGTGAAAAGCTTGGGAGGGGGAAAGAAGGAGGGAGGAGATTGAAAATTATCTGCAGAAATTTTAAATATTGGTTTAAAAACACTTAGACTTTCTACCCCACTAAGATTGATAAATAATTTGACTTTCTTCATCCTTTCAGAGTTATAAGGGATGAAAATACTGTCCATTTTCCACAATTACCTTAACATTTCTTTTGTTAGTCACTCCCTGACGGGGTACTTAGGAAACCACTCCTCTTATTTATAATTGGCATTAGTTGATGAATCTGGTGTTGCCTAGAGAAGGGTTGTCACCAAGAAGAATGTAGTGTGATTTTACTGTGTTTATAATCCTTAATCCTCATTTATTCCCAGAGAGCACAATTAACCCTTCTTCCAAAATGTGAGAGAATTTAGATACTTGAAATTATGGAGAGAAAAGCATTAAGCCCTTAAGTGTAGATTATCAATTGCAATGGCTTTGATCAGGATAAACCATAGTAACATTGCGGGCATCCATTTTAAGACACTTTTACTGTCCTTACATTCTGATTGCACTGACGTCCACAGCCAGAGTCAGCATTACTGGACCACATTGTCAAGAGAGTACAGTGATCTCTTTTATTGAGGGAGAGTCACAGTGAAGAATTATCCATACAGACACACCCATTTTAAACAAAGGAAAGCAATCCTACCTACTAATGTATGTCATTATGCTGCTTTCCAATGGAGAGAATTAGATGGCATTAACAACTTCATTATGAGCAGTGAGAGAGTGGGTATATATTTTGGAAGAAAAGTGGAATAACTTGGGGCTGGCTTTTTGGGAGATGCAATACAGGCTCAAGACATACAGAGATATAAAATTAGTCAGAAATGAGTTTTTCTTTGAGTGATGTTTTATACAAAAGCACCACCTACTGGTAAAGAATTACTTTCCTTCTCTTATTAATAAATGAGCTAATGTAGAGAATAATGTAAGGAGAATTATTTGTTTCCCTTATAAGCTTTTCTTTGGCTTTTATGATCTTATAGAATCAAAGTAGTCTTTGCATTTGTATCAAGATACTACATTGAGTGTATATAATTTTCAATCACCTGTTTACACTTGGACCTATTTATTCATAGCTTATTATTTTACAGTCTCTATTAGTCTACTAATTTTCCAAGAGCTTTAATTAAGTAATATTTAAATCAAGATGATATTAAAATGGATGGGGGAGGGATATTTCCAAATTATCCATAATTGTGGACTATTTTATCTTGGCTCAAAGTTAGTTAATGTTTCATTCTGATGTTAGAGGAAGTCATCTTTTGATTTCTGGAAAAAACAATATTTTTTCTTATTTTAAGAAAAAATAATATAATCAAAATGCAGTTTATTTAACAGTTTTTAAAAGTTGCATTAGCCACTTATTTGCTTCATGTCCCTATGTCAACTCGTTTGAATAGGTTTAGCTGCACCTCTACCCCATAAAAAACATAACAATCATTACTCATCCCTTCCTATAAACAGACTAGCCTCAGTTTATCTTTTGGTGGCATTTCATTCGACACTGAAAGCATACATGAAGCGTTTTGAGTTCTGTAGACTAAATCCATAGTAATGACATGTAAGTGATATCTGAGACTTAACTTCATTATATTGTGATATAGGATACAAAATAGAATGGCTAATATCTGTCATCAAAAAAGTATTTTTTGGAAAAAGAAAAAGTAGCATTAAAAATCACTTAAGTGTATGTTGGTCTGCTTGTTCTTGAGAACAAAATATAGACACTAATAATTACAGACATGGATAATTGTGAAATATTTAATGCGTGTGCATGTGGGTGATAAGGAAGCATTAAAAATCACTTAAGTGTATGTTGGTCTGCTTGTTCTTGAGAACAAAATATAGACACTGATAATTACAGACATGGATAATTGTGAAATATTTAATGCGTGTGCATGTGGGTGATAAGGAGGTGGATTAGGGGGTAGAAGCCAGATATGTAAGTTGTCCATATGAAGTCCTTTATACAAGCTTTCATCTAGTACAGATGACTCTGAACTGGAAAAACACCTACCCCATAATTGGAAAAACACTTCCCTGTAATTTTTCAGAAATCAAACATGACCGGATTGTTTTATTTAAATTTCTTAGTGACTCTGCCTGGAAATTAGATTATCAAACTATATTTAACCTGTCCTTTAAAAAGTCATCTCTATTCAAAAGTTATCTCTCCCAGTATGTACTGAACATACACATCAACAAAGATGATGTGTGGAAATGTTTCCAGAAAACAGGCTGCCCTTTTCTTTAGGAGGTAGTTGAGAAAAACACCTAAAACTTGAGGGTCACTTCCTCAAATTCAAATGACTTTCATTAACTCTTGATGGCAAGTTTCTCTGCCAGTCATCTCTCTCCCTACATCAAATCAATTTCTGCTGCTTATCTACTTTAGATAAAATCAGATACTAGACAGTTTTAAAAATTCAGTTTGGTAGATTTAAAGCTTTGAAGGACAAAATGGATCTTTTTCCATGGACAAAATATGAAGAGCTCTATACAAGCCTAATGGAAAGTTCAAAAAGTTCATGAAAAATGTAATTAAAAGATAATACAAATCTTTCCATAAACTTTTTGAAGACCCCTCATGCTTCAGCAATTTTGAGAAAGAATTGTGGTAACCATCTTGGGTTGCTGGGAATAGCTACTTTGGTGGAGCTGAAATAAATTCTACTCTTTGCTTTGAACACTGTATCTATCCAAAAGCGTGTCAAGCCCACAACACAAGCCTCTGAGACTACTTGGGCCTGGAAAATGCATTGATTCTTTTAATTGATTCACACCGTAAGGAATTAAGGCAGCTCATGCAATTTATTTTACATAAATATTACAACTTGGGATTTTTAAAAAAAACACTTTAACATTTAATTGTGTGAACATGGAGTAGACCACTTGAAGGAACCTCTTTTAAGAAAGCTACTGTGTGTGTGTGTGTGTGTGTGTGTGTGTGTGTGTGTGTGTGTGTGTGAGAGAGAGAGAGAGAGAGAGAGAGAGAGAGAGAGAGAGAGAGAGAGAGAGCACTAGAAAGACTGGAAGGGTCATCCCCTTGATTTAAGGGATAAGGAACGTGATTAAGTGCAATTAAAACCCACAGACTAAATTCAGAGCCGAATTATGCACAATAAGATTCAGTGTTGAAAGAAACCAGGAGCTGAACACAATGCTTCACCCCTGGCTGTTGTAATTCAGTTTCTCTCTAGCCCAGGGCTGTCACTCCTTTCTCATTTACTGAAGCCTCTATTAGGGGCAGCAGAAAATTGGATTCTCCTCATGAAATAGATAAGAGTTTTAAAATTGTAGTATAGTTAAAATACATAAATGTATATGCGTTTATATGTAAAAATGCAAATTATCACGTGTTATTGAAAATGAAAGAAAGCCATGTTTAAATAAAATAATATGGTTTTTGATAATTTCTAGGGAAATCTAGTCCTATAATGGATGAATTTTGTGAAAAATGAGAAATAAAGTTACCCTTACTTTTGACAAGAATCATATTCAGTGGATTCACTGCTAAGCCATAGCAGCACAATACCACAAGTACATTTTTGAAAACTGCCTGGACGGTACTATGTATTTAGTCATAATTACCTGAAAAAGTCACTGCAATTAATGTCTACTTAAAGAGTTAACATTCCAGAGAAACTTTAAATGTCCTAAAAAGAGAAACTCTGTTGCTGACCAATACTCAACGTATCTTCAAAGTTTCAAGAAAGCACAGTAACAATGTCATGTAAATCTCTTTCATAATTTACATGAAAGGTTAGATTTTCAATAACAGTGATTAGTGACTAGTATGCACATAAGCAAATAGTGAATGGGTTACGATTTCATAATCAGACCACCGATCAATGTTAAAGAGCTATCATGGGTGTGGGGAATGGTGAGGAAACGATGGGTAAGAGAAATGAAGTTGTAATATCAATCAGCAACTTCTACTCTAATCAATGTTTATTCTCATTTTCCCCTTAGAAATATGAATATGGAGCTAGTTTATTAATATACTAACTAGTTAACTATTACCAAATGGCTCAGCATAAAAGTAAAAGTGGGCTAGGATATATATGGAATGTTTCAAGAATGTAAAAACTTATTGTTAAATATTTTATATCCTCCTAGTATTTTCTTTTGAAGATTATTTGCAGTTTTGGAGTTATTAATTAAACTTAAAGTCAGGTCCTTGGTTCACATTTTAATCTTTAAAAATAAACTATTTATTTTATAAGAAGTATTGTGAATTGTGAATTCAGGGCTTTTTCAGGTTTGAATGTTTCCATAAATAAATGACAGGAGTCATTTCTATGATAAAGACATATCTCAAAACTACCACAAGGGGGCAGAAAGACACATCCTCTGACTTCAGAAAACAAAAATTATTTTTATACCCAAATTTAGGCAATTAGTATTGGACATATTAATTGGTATTGTATACATATATATTTTTTTCATACAGTATCTACAAATACACATTTTAACTATATTATAAATATATGAATCCTGTACATTAATTTAAAAGTTGATACTATGAGCATTAGTTTAACACTAGCATAAATTATGTGGCTCATGCTAACTAAGCGAGAAAGATTCTTTTTTTTTTTTCCTTTTTGTCTTTTTTACTGACCGGCAACGGGATCGCAACCCTCAGTGTCGCGCCCGCACCACGCTCAACCAGTGAGCGGGAACCGGTCTCCACATGGGATCCGAACCCTCGGCGGGAGCGCTGCCGTGCTCCCAAGTGGCCCACTCTCCAGTGCGCCACCGGGCCGGCCCGAGAAAGATTCTTAAATATCTCAGATACTTAAAGAACTTAGAACTATAAATGTATTCTTATGTCCTACATGAACTGTGTGAAAACTTAACTAAATAAAAATTCTATCATTGCTAGAAGTGGAAACAAATGAAGCCTAAAACAATAAGGAAAGAATTTACCTCATTATTACAGAGCTCCCTGTCCTCTTAAAGAACAAGGAATAAAGTATTTAAGCTACTTGAAAAGGATTGATCTGAAAATTACTTTCGTATTTCAATAAGGTAGAATTTTACACCCTCTAATGGGACATTCACCCACATATTTAGAGACTGCCGGTTGTCATTTTAAAATGCATTCTAAAATAATAGTATAAAAGAAATAATATTGCTTACCCCAATTGGCTGAGGGCGGATGGTGGCATGTTATGTAGGTGTTGCTGTTGCCAGCCAGTTACTGAACCAAGGTGAAGAGCGCTGGCGGTGTTAAACCCAGACAGAGATGACAAGTCTGCACTACTCAGAGAGTACTCTAGATTAAAGCATAAAACAATAAGGGAAATTATTTAATTCAGAAATTCTCAAATGGTAAATAGGACAAGCATTTTCAATTTCTAAAATATTCTATTAGTATTATTTATGATTGTTGTTACAAATTTTGGGGGTGGGGGGATAAAACTTCAGAGATAATTTTAATTTAGAAGAAATATACTATATAGCAAAAATAAGTATTCCATGGAAGCTTCAAAGTAGGAAAGTCTGAAGTTCTAGTTTATTAGAATTACAATCTGGTATAATAGTATACACATATTTAATGACCTAGACATATTTTTTTACAATCCTGACAAAGTGGGCTTTCTATTACATCAAAGAAATAACAGCTCAATTTCCTTGAAATTGCTCTTCTATTTTGAACTCAAGTTGGGTAAATAAAACTTTCAGTCACTTAAGAAAGAAAAATGTGGATATTCACTTTGTCTTATTAAAGTATAGGTAAGTGCTCTGGACAACACAGGTACTTAATAAAGGTTCCTAATAGAATAAAAGATACTAACTTTTTCATCTTCCTTCTTTAATAAAAATTATTTAGTGTACTAATTGTACATGGCACAGCTACTCACCGGTACCATATGTTGTTGAAATGGCTGATGGATATCCTCCCATTCCTTGTCCTGGTAAAGTAGGAGTTGCTACGGAAACCACTGGGGTAGCCAATGATTGAGCAGACTGGGAGTTATTTATCCTTTGATTCTTTTAAAGTAAATAAAAAGACATTATTGATGGACTTTTTAAAAAAGTTAAAAATGTTAGATTTCCGTATTAGTTTTGCACGTAAAGAGATAACTTGTTACAAATCTCATGAAATTAATCATCTAACATGTGTCTCTATGAACTCTGCCAACCCTATCATTTACAATCCTTCAAGAGACCAGCTGTTGCCATAGTAACCCATTACATCAGTATCTCCTAGCAACCGAACTAGTAACAAGTACCATAGCTTTATTATGGGTAAAAACAGACTATGTTGAAAACTGATGAAATATGTATACTGTACTTCCATTGTTTCAGTTTTTATTCAAATGCAAATGTAAAAAAAATTAAAATCAACCATGGTGGTTTTAATGTTCAATTCTATAAAAGCAGGGAACAGATGGGTAAGGGTTCATGTTATATTCTGACCGGCAGGTGGTGCTCTAACCACTTTCTTCAGATTGTTCTAAACTTCCCTCAAACTATGTAGCAAAGCAGCTAAGCTAATGTGTATGTTTAACTCCTTCCAGCAAGAATATTAAAGACACACATAAACTTGAGATTATAAGACTTTAATTCTTAGAAAAAGAAGAACCTTAGTTTTAAATAATGAAAGAAATATTTTGTCTAAATTTTACTGTAAATTAAGTCCTAAAATACTCAATATACATGACCTTCACTTAGAGAGGTTGAAACAGAAGAAAAAAATAACCTGACATTCTTTCTGCCTGTGAGTGATACTAGAAATGAAAGGTGTTAAATATAATCAGTGTTGGCACATTACGGTAACTTTCAAAATCTTTTAATTTTATTAGAGCTGCCACCTTCACCAGAAGTAGCTTTGGATTGTTCCTTGCACATGTTATTTAAGGGAAGCACTCTCACCACTTACCAAAAGCAGGTCGACATCCTCAGACTGAGAGCATGGGGAAGGAGTTTTATTAATTAGTGTCTGTAAATATTTATAATTGGACAAAATCTTTTCAACAAAAAGAAAAGCATCTTCTGATAGACACAACAGTTTAAACAGTTTTAAAACCCAGACTCTGAAGATAACGCCTTACAAAGACATTCTTTGTTTTCCTTAATGAGCTGTTTGTCTCAAATGTGAAGACAATCTATCTGGTTTCAGCATAGGTCAGTGTCTCAACATTCATTATTTCACCACCACATTTTGAAAAATAAAATAAAAATAAAAGACTATACTTTGAAATCCAGTTGCTGGAGGAGGGGGGAGCCACACCTCACTGCCAGAGAAAGAACTGACTGGCCACTCACAGAATCCCTGGGAAAGCATCAGTTTTAAGGGACCTGGAATAAATCTGCTGATAGAGACAGCAGGCCATGCATGGCCCACACTGCTTGGCTGTAGCCCTGTGGGAGGTTTTATTTATTAGACCCAAGTCTTTTCCAAAGGGAACAGTGCATATTATGTGATTTTTTTTGGTAGATATTCAAAATTAATCTGCACTGTGCCATAATAAACTAATCAGCTCGCAGGACTGTTTTACCCTGAAGCTTGCCACACAGCAGAGAAAGGAAAAAAAAAAAAAAAAGAAATGTGTTTGTAGAATGATCTAAATTTGCCTACTGAATCTTGGTTTTAAACGTTCTTGCTCTTAAGCAAAACTAATTTGGAGAACACTGATTTAAGTCTGTTGTTGAGCCTGGTTCCACAATATTATCTTCATTTTAGGCATGTAGACCCAGGAGAAAGAGAAATGACAGGTCTGGGGATATTATGTATATTTAAATTTATATTTCATATCCATTTATTTATTTTTTCTTAGAAGTACCATAACTCCTTTCTGATGTTAAAAAAAAAAACCCAAAAAAGTTTGTTCTCAAAATGCCTAGAATTTTAACATAATTTGCTTTTAAGAGAGCTATTTTCATGAAGTATGTACATTATATGGAAAGATGAATTGAAGCAGTGCACAGGCATGTGATGTATTAGGTATTACCACTGCAATGTATCTAAGAAAGGAACTGCCAATTAACAGGAGAAAGTTCATTTAAAAATTATGGAAAGTATTTTTCATTGTCAGCACCTTGAAGACATAAATAGCTCAACACTGTAAAAATATTATGTTATAAAGTACCTTATTATCTATTACTTTACTTATGAGACATATGGTTTGACCAACGGTAGAATCTGATTTTTTTCTAACTATAAATGGAAACCTTAAAAGGAAATGTATTCTTTGTCCCAGAACACAAAGTCCTATTGTGGAGTCCTCTTGTGGAGTTTATTGGATGTTGGGTTTTGTGGTTTTGTTTTTTAAATGGAAAAAGGAAATGCAAACCAGTTATCAGAAATACTAGCTAAATACAAACAGGGTCATCAATAGCATTGATGTGTTAATTTTCTGGGAGAATTTAAGTAATTCTTACAGTTAGACAAAGACAAAGATAGCACAACATATACAAAACATTATCAATATTTATTTAAAATGTAGTTTTGCATTACCACTGATGGCATCGTATTCTTGCTGCCTGGTGGAATAAGAACTCGGAGATCTGGTTTACGGTTATTCATTCCTAAATTCATGGGGGGAGGAGATTTTGCTTGCATATTCTTGTTCAAGTTCCCAGGTGAGACCAGCAGACCTGGTGAGTTTCGGGGATTGCCATACCCATTCCCTGTTAATGCAAAAACAATAAAAGCACTTAGGAGGAAATCTAGACTCAAATATGTTTCTAAAGAACACACCACATGAGAAAAGCTCACAGTAAGACATATAATACATATACACCGAAAAACTACAGGATGACTGATTTAACATCCATGTGAAGAGTAACCCAGTTCATTATTTAATATTATTCTGAAGTAAGATTAAAAACTTCCTATGAGAAGAGAGCTAACATACATCAACTTGCTCAGAAATCAGTGTTTTTTTTTTTTCCCTTATGAAAAAAATGCAGGAAGAAAGTCAGACAGTTGTGCAGGGTCTAAGAAAAGCACAGAATTGGTCCTGCACTTTAATTGACTAGCTTGGCGGAGGCCTGCTTGGCATGACTCACTCTTTCAGTTCACTGGTTTGGGTTTTATTTTGTGTGTGTGAGTGTCCTTATAAAGGGCACACCAGTGAGACTGTAATTTCTAGGACATGCAGGAGGAGGGGAAGCCGCTTGCACATTCTGCTGTTCAGTTCCCCTTTTCTCGGAGTGAATTCTCCCTACGGTTTTTCTTCCGTCTTCTTTGCCCTCCTCACCACATTCAGTGTATAACCCCGAAGGCTTGCTTTCCTGCTCACACAGAACTTCAAAAAGCAGGACTCCGTCTCAGGAGCTGGAATGAAGCGACGATGTGTCCACTAAAGTGATGATTCACCAAGGCACAGGAACAGCCATCGAATGGAAAGACAGACAGGGTTTTCTTAGGTCTCTGATGTTTAGCCTCCTACTAACAGAAAAATGGATATCTGAAGGTCTCCATTTTTCATACTTCAAAATATGATAGGAAGAGCTACAGAGAGAGTTGATTGGAAATGCAACTTGGACTGGAATGACAGACAACTCAGAAAGTCATTTGCTGGCTTCCTCCACTGCCTTTGATTGGAGAATAAGAGAAACCAACTACCTGTTTAATGAATCATTGCTAAAAAACTAGACAGTTGTTTTCTGAGGCTCTCGAAAGGAGACAGTTAAACCTCATTGTTATTGTTATCATTGCAAAACACAAGTATCTATTACCCCTGGATGAATGATCCACTGTGCTCCCCTGTGAGGATGCAAAGCCCAGGCTCCAGTCCTGAAGGGCCCTGAAGTCCCTTTGTGATAATGCAGTACATACAGGTGGAAAACGTACAGACCGATACGAGACAGCCTAGGCGAGATGCCCACAGAGGGATCCACATTAAGTGTCACTGAGTTCCCAGGAGGGAAGAGATTATCCAATAAGGCTTCACGGAAGAGTAAGGAATTAATGTGGGCCCTTGACAAAAGACAGGAGATCGGAAGATAAGCTAGGGTGAGGTAGGAATTCACAGAGCATAGTCAGGGACACTGTGAGGAATCTCTTCAGAAGGTAACCCAGGAAGAGAGAGGGGTGTAGAGACCCTGAGGGGACACAAAGGTTGGGCTGTGAAGACCCTGAATTTTAGGCTGAAATGTCCTGGGTTTTTATATTGAAAATGCAGACCCATGAAAGGTTCAGAGCAGAGGTATAAGTAGTCAGAGAGATCTACTGGTATCGGGATAGCCCAAAATTAGGAAGGCCTGGTAGTATGGACCAGTCTGGAGACTCCCGGGATGGCCTGAGATGGAGGCAGTGAAGAATCGAGAAGGCAAAGCACAGGTATATTTCAGGAGGCATTTTTGGGAACACCTTTTGAATTAAAACATATTTGAGGCACACTGCATAAAGCACATTTGTCCTTCATACCCCATTCATTTACCTGTCTCATTTTATGCATGAATAAACAAGCTGAATATATAACAAATAACTACAAAATTAAATCTGTCAATTGGATTATGCATAAAATTCTCCAAGTTACTGGGGAAAAAAACCCACAAAAATAAAACAAACAAAACAACCCCAAAACATGTGTCGAGTATACAGTAGTTGCCTAAGAAACATTGGGTGAATTTGAACATAACACTTCTATAATAAAACTTCCAGAAAATTAGCTAAATTCTCTACAGCCAGCTGAATATGTCAAAAACCAACATTTTCTGGTATAGTTAATTTGGATATTGTCCTGTGGCAAAAGCTATTAAATGAAAGCATACATTTACCTTTCCTCATAAGGAGAAATATAGACTATGTTCACTTAGAAAAATTCTTGATAAAATGGAAATGCTCAGAGGAGTTTTATATTTAATGTGTCTTATTGAATCATCACTGTGAATATGCTAGGGCCTTAGTTTCAATTCACAGAGCCTACTAGGTAAAAAGGGAATGAGAAAATCAAGACAAAATTTGCACTATACTTCCCAGTCAGCTTAAGTTTAGACAGAGACACTGAATACATATGTCACTTATCTATTAAGTGGCGTGAGATCTGGTTTAAATAAACAATCAAATGGAAAATTAGCTGCGTAATTTCAAAAGAAGGGGAAAAAAAAGTCAGTTAAGCAGTGCAATGAAGCTTGAATAGATCAGAAGAAACTAAAACCCCGGCTCGGTAGATGACGATACTGGTTTGCATGGAGGAGTTATTTTGCTAAAAGGAAGTAAAACCGCTTCGTGAAATGTGTTGTGCTGTGATATGACAAGCACCGGGCCAGTGCGCAAAAATGGAAATGCTTCATGAAGGCTCTGAGAAAAGTTTTTTTTAAAAAAACAACACATTTTCTACAGTATTCTCTGAGAAATTCCAACAGAGCCTACGACTTTTTGCCCACATTTTAAACAATAATTTGGGACAGCAGTAGGCAAAGAAAAAAAAAGTAAACATGCCTTATAATTTTTCATCCAATAAATACATCAAAACTGAAAAAAAAAATTTAAAAAGCATTCTGTTTTTCTTTTGGAATATTTTCTATTATTTAGAAATTATGCCAGTTTAGAAGGTTAGTCACATATTTTAAAATGTTTACTTATTGAATGTAAAATATTTTGAACCATGATGACACTTCTTAAATTTGTATTTTTAGAGCATAAAGTTATTTTTAAGAACAAATAAATTCTGCTTTTTACCGGTGCATTTCTGCTGTTTTTAGCATATTGTGCCAGCTAGCATTTTGGAGCCGTATAATAACCATTTTTCTGTTTCCAGCCACCAAATTGTTATTCTTTTGGCATAATATAGATTCAGAAATGCAAGACTGTGGATCCTAAACCAGTGATATAGAAACCTATCATTTGAAAATCAATGATGAATACATGCGTGTGGTTTACTGCTAAGAAGAGCCTGCATTTAAACCAGCCGGGAAACCGCAGCCTCCTCCTCACTGAGAACGCTGAGGCCTGTGTTGAGGCTGTTGTCCCACCTAAGATAAATTCACCAAAGAGAATGGTCTCATTTAAATTCAGGGGCCAGGGAGGTGGCAAACACCACCTCTGAACAACCTTCTAATACACTGATTAACCTTTCCTCATGCTATGTTTTAAAATTATCCTCCGCCTGGAGAATGATCGATTTAGACGTGACTGTATGCAGATGTCACATTCCCCTGGCCACTTAAAAGCACAAAAATTATAAAGCATGAGTGAATGGATTTCCTGATTATAGATTATAAGAAAATGAAGTACAGACCAACTTTAGAGTCAGTTTGTTTTATAGTTTCATTTGATTAAAAACATTGTTTCACATAAAATAAAACCATTTAAGTATCCAAGATATAACTTACATAAAGGATAACAGAATCTACCTGTACTGGTTATAAGCTTGTAAAAACTCATTAAAATTAGTATAAATATATGAAATTTGAATGTAGTGTTAGGAGAAAAGGAATTTTTTCCCCACAGTTAACTTGCAAACACTTGCTGCTTTTTTTTTATTGACTCCTATTTTAAGAAGTTGTAAATTCAAAGAACATATTCCTGGCTTAGGATATTATGAGGAGGGCATTTTGCCTTGTCTCACAGAGCTCAACTGAGCATCTATCTCTGAGCTCAAAGTTCTGAAACTTTCTTTCATTTTGATGTTTAGGCATTATGAGTATTTTCACTCTTTTTTTTTTCTTTTCCAGGACTTGTAATTATAAATACAAGTATAAAATTAATAAGTACAAAACAGAAACTTACATACCATGGCTAATATTTCCACTGATTCAATCTTTTCTTTTTAATCTCCCAAATTGTCATCTCTGACCATTCCCTCACCCTTCTTCCATCTCCATATCCAATGAGATACCAAATATTGTTTTCTTCAAAAATGCTTGTCTCCATCTCCATTGCCACCATCCTAGACTAAGGCTTTCACTACCATTTGACTAAGTCTTTCAATAACTCCGCATCTGGGCCCCGGTCTCTAGTTGAAGCGTTCTTCACCAAGCCTTAAAATGAGCTTCAGGGAGGTGTGAAGCTGTATGCAAACTTTTTGATACATGTGTGATATTAACCAACCCACCCAGGAAAATCTTTCTAAACTGACACTTCCATCACATTCCTTTTTTATACAATGCTTAACACAGATGGGTCAGTGCCCTGCGTGGCTCTCAGGACTGTCTATATAGTTGACCCTCTCTATCTATTTAACCTAATTTGCAAAGGCCACAGCCAGGCTTACTGTCCTGTGAATACGCCTGAGCCTTTGCTTTAGCAGTTCAATAACCGGCAGTGTTCGCTCTACTGTTTAATTCAAGTTCATCTTTTAAGGATCAGTTAAAGTCCCAATTCTTTCATGATGCCTTTCAGACAACTTCAGCCCACATTGAACTTGCTCTGCTCTAAATGCCTGCTGTAATTAGAGGCAGTGACACTACACTAAGTACTAGTTCTTCAAACATTTCAGAAACAGATATATAGACTATGCTAAAAAAAATAAGAATTATTTGGGAGCAGCACTAAAGTTTAAGTTACTGAAAGAAGGAAAGGTGAGAACTGAAAAGGTAATGACTGACTTGTTAAATCCAAACATTCAGGGTTATCTTCTCTTTATGCTACTTCAGAAAATTTTCTATTTTAGATAATGATTGCAAATTGATGACCAAGTACGCCATTGAGACAAACTGCTTATTAATCATGTAATATGAAAGTCAGGAAATCATACAAGTGCCCGCCTACTACATTTGTTTATAGAGAGTTAATTGGAGCTTCTTTTTTACCTGTTGCACCTGTTAATTCACAGCACACTGCCTTAGCTAACTGCAAGTGGTACATCAAATAAGGTTGAAATGTTCCCTAATGGGAATGAAAACTTTAACAAGACACTGATCTTTTCTCCCACACTGACAAGTGTTTATTGCCATGAAGACTACTGTGTTGTCTCTATATCAAAATAAACCTCATTAATGGACTCACACAGAACTTTTCACCAAAAGATAGTGCAGTGGATTGAATGGTCCCACACTGACAAGTGTTTATTGCCATGAAGACTACTGTGTTGTCTCTATATCAAAATAAATCTCATTAATGGACTCACACAGAACTTTTCACCAAAAGATAGTGCAGTGGATTGAATGGCCCACTCCTATGAAGATGAAACACCTGGTGTTTTAGAGTATGCAGTTTTTAGAAGCTGGGAAAATAAGCTTGGCTAACTTAAACTTCTCAGGTCATGTTAATTTTATACTGTAGACTTTATACAATACTTTTACCAGGCTTTATCCTACAGAAAATGAGTAGCCAAAGATGGCTTCTGAATCATTAGCTTTGTTCACTCTGTGTGTTAAGAAAATAACAATTGTGGCAATGGAAATAAGAGATAAAAGGGGGTTAAGACTGCTTTCAGGGAAGCTAGTTAGGATGTGCCTGATATAGAACACGTGAGGAAAGAGGTCTGAATGAGGCAGCAGAGATGGAAAGATTTACAAGGCAGTCAGGAGTTGAGGACCAAGGAGGATAAAGCAGATAAGTCCAGGTTCTAATCATGGTGTCGCCATTAGAATTCCTTCAACCCTACTGAGCCTTCATTTTCTCAATGTAAGTAATTATTTCATTTGTGTGGGAGAAGCATAAAAGTAATTAGAATTAGAAACTCTCAGGTACTCACCTGAGGAAGCCATCACCAACACGATGGTGCATCAATATTAACAACTGCAAACACTTTGCATATTGTTATTTACCAATAATAGGAGTACTCACAACATCAACCATATACATTAACTGCCCAGAACAGTACCAGTCACCTAGTAACTGCTGTATAAGTGTTTGATATCATCAATGCATATAAACACCTTTAATCCTCACAAGGGCAACTCTGTGAGGTACTACTAGTATCTCTGGGTTGCATAAGGAGAAAACTGAAGAACAGAGAGGTCCAGGAACTTGCTCAATGTGAAACAGCTCTCAACTGGTGGAGCTAAGCAGTGTGTCCAGAGTCCATGCCCTGAAGTACACCACTATGTTGCTCCTTGAAAATCAGTCACACTCTGAGATTTTGAAAGCTCTTCTGTATCAATTCTCATTCTAAAATTATGGGAATACAAAGGAAGAGAGGAAACAAATAGTGTGTAAGACCAGGGATGGGAGACTCAAAGGTTATACTAAGCCAGAGGTGATGCAGAAGTTTGAGGGACCCATTACGTGATCAACTTGGACATCACAAATAGTAGATCTGGTTCAGAAGATGCTGAACTCATGCCCCCCCCAAAGTCATTGATGCTTAATCCCCACTGTAACTATTGAGGGTGGTTAATACTATTACAGTAATTGAAAGGTGGGACCTTGAAGAGGTGATTAGCTTGTCAGGACACTCCCATAGCGAATTGTTTAACGGTGGTCATAGGCACGGTTCTAAAAGTTTTAAAAGGACAACACGTGAGTCTCTCTGTTTCTCTCTGCTCTGCCATTTTCTGTCATGTGAGACCCCTGCATTGCTGTAAAGCCAGCACCAAAGAAGACCCTCACCAGATGTGTTCCCCAGACTTCGGACTTCCCAGCCTCTTAAACTGTAAGCAATAAATATTGCTTCTTATAAATTACTCAGTTCTGGGTATTTTGTTATAAGCAACAGAAATGGATTAATATAGATGGGCTGCCTGATATTCTAGGAAGAAGAATGAAGGGAGGGTGGCAATTAAGAGTAAACAGGATTTTATCAGATGGTTCAGAGAGACTTTTTGGAGAGAAGGAATTCAGGACAAAGAGACGTTAGGGTTGCAACTGTATTTGAGAAGGTGGAGCACTCCTATGAAGATGAAACACCTGGTGTTTTAGAGTATGCAGTTTTTAGAAGCTGGGAAAATAAGCTTGGCTAACTTAAACTTCTCAGGTCATGTTAATTTTATACTGTAGACTTTATACAATACTTTTACCAGGCTTTATCCTACAGAAAATGAGTAGCCAAAGATGGCTTCTGAATCATTAGCTTTGTTCACTCTGTGTGTTAAGAAAATAACAATTGTGGCAATGGAAATAAGAGATAAAAGGGGGTTAAGACTGCTTTCAGGGAAGCTAGTTAGGATGTGCCTGATATAGAACACGTGAGGAAAGAGGTCTGAATGAGGCAGCAGAGATGGAAAGATTTACAAGGCAGTCAGGAGTTGAGGACCAAGGAGGATAAAGCAGATAAGTCCAGGTTCTAATCATGGTGTCGCCATTAGAATTCCTTCAACCCTACTGAGCCTTCATTTTCTCAATGTAAGTAATTATTTCATTTGTGTGGGAGAAGCATAAAAGTAATTAGAATTAGAAACTCTCAGGTACTCACCTGAGGAAGCCATCACCAACACGATGGTGCATCAATATTAACAACTGCAAACACTTTGCATATTGTTATTTACCAATAATAGGAGTACTCACAACATCAACCATATACATTAACTGCCCAGAACAGTACCAGTCACCTAGTAACTGCTGTATAAGTGTTTGATATCATCAATGCATATAAACACCTTTAATCCTCACAAGGGCAACTCTGTGAGGTACTACTAGTATCTCTGGGTTGCATAAGGAGAAAACTGAAGAACAGAGAGGTCCAGGAACTTGCTCAATGTGAAACAGCTCTCAACTGGTGGAGCTAAGCAGTGTGTCCAGAGTCCATGCCCTGAAGTACACCACTATGTTGCTCCTTGAAAATCAGTCACACTCTGAGATTTTGAAAGCTCTTCTGTATCAATTCTCATTTTAAAATTATGAGAATACAAAGGAAGAGAGGAAACAAATAGTGTGTAAGACCAGGGATGGGAGACTCAAAGGTTATACTAAGCCAGAGGTGATGCAGAAGTTTGAGGGACCCATTACGTGATCAACTTGGACATCACAAATAGTAGATCTGGTTCAGAAGATGCTGAACTCATATAAAGAGGCACAGAATGGTGATGTTCCAAACCACATTTCTGGTCTCCTGGATAAATAAATATTTACAAATAGAAAATATTGGGTTTAGCTACACTGAACACCAGAGCAAATTTTTTTTTAGTGAAGAAATATGACCTTCTAGACTGCAGTCCTATACTCACTCTGCCCCGACTACCTGGAACCCTGTTAAAAATGCTGGGAACTATAAGTTATTCAGCTGTTGTCAATCACAATCAATTTTTTTTTTGAGGGAAAAGGGGATCTTTTTCATGGGATAGCTCTAAGAGAAAAGGCAACCACAGAATATTCAGGGGTCAGAAATCTGGGAATGATAAAAATTTCAATATGTTTAATGTAGAATGGGGAAAATCAGATTTCTGATTCTTATCCTGCTAAAGACTCCTGATTACAGATTCTTACACACAAAATCAAGTCTCCACTCTCTCTGGGGGTTTCTTAGGGAAATAATATAATAATGCATAATGTCAGATTATGAAGAAACTGCTGTGAAACCTCAGTGCCTTCTGTGGTATATTCTTAGAAAAATACCCCAACGATACACCAAAGCCAAGACTATTCTTGGCTGTACCAGTTCAGGGGCAGAAGACATTCTAAAAAGGGATTGTCTCTTCTGCTTGACCATGTCACCTGACGCTGGACCACAGCTTCAGGGTTTTATATCTAGGTAACTTATCCTTGATGGTTATTGGGCTGTGTTTTGTTTGGTGAACTTTTATGAAATTAATAGTGTATCTACCAACTAGATATTGAACTTTGAATATACAGCACATAACATAATCTGGATTGTGAGGCAGAAGTAAAGAATTTTTATTACTTCTAAGTAGTTTTTCCAAAGATTGATAGTCTTTGTCATAAAGTAAGTTTGTGTTGGCAAACGACTCTTTCATCTGTCCTAATAGTCATGTGCATCAGGCATGATCATCCCAACTTTTGACAGATGAGGAAACTGAGTCTTATGAAGCATTTGTGGCTTGACTGAGATCACTCTGTCAGCAGGTGGGTGAACTTTAATTTGAATCCAAAACGCACGCTGCTTCTACTCCGTTGTTACAAAAGCCAGATGTTTGAGATTTAGCATGCACCCTTGTATTTTTTTTCTCTTTCTGGTAAAGGTTCCATTGCAAATAAGGAAGGAATTGGCAATCTAATGTTTCCAGGAAACAAAAGCACTCAAAATCTCTTTCTGCTTTGGGTACTGATTTACTGGAGGGATAGTTTCTAATTGCACCATAAAAATGATATTGAACCTTGCTATCTTTGAAAAATTTCACGTAACAATGAATGATAGATTTATGACTCATTTAATTGTTCACTTCTTGTGATTTTGGGGCTGTCTCTTTGCTAAAAACGAGGGGGAGTTCATTATTGATGCAATCGTTCATTCTTTCAGTCATTTTTATAAACAAAAATATTGAGACAGTATAAATTAAAGAGAACATGACAGAAGAGAAAGAATAATTACTTGTGGTTTTAACATTTACACAACTGCTGCGAGTATATCAGAAGTTCATAATGTTCAAAGTGAAATGTGTTGAACTACACTCTACTGCTCTCACATCCTGTCCCAGGTTTATTAATGTATCTGCTTCACTCCCACCCTTGAGGATGGGGCCACACTGGACACCTCTGTGAAGCCTATGGTCTGCCACTCATGCACTGCACGTTTAATAAATATTACTGAAACTGCATTAAACTAAATGTTTTTTTTTTTTTTTGGTTAAAAACCAAGAATATAATTTTAATACTACTAATAACTAACACTTACTGACAAGCACTTATCCTGGGGTAGAAACTGTGCTAAATGTCTTGCATTGATATCTTATTTAATTCTTACAACAATCCTGAAAAAACAGGAATTCACAGAGTTTTCAAGGGCAATAATGCCATCCCTAAAATAACTTGTATGTTACATACTTTCTTTGCTTATTTTATTATTCTGAATATCTGCCTCTGTAATATTTTCCCATACTGCTTGAGCAAAAATTCTGCTCCAAGATTTTATAGTTTTCAATGAGTTGCTTAATATTAGAGCCAATTAAAGATTACTTTTTCATGGTTGTTACATAAATTAACGTTATCATGTTTGAATATCTGAGTTTACCATAGATTTAGATTTGCTCTGACTACTATATTATGATAATCTATACCAGTATTGTAGGACTTTTTCTTCCATCATACTTCAAATACAACATAATCAGTTCTTTATCATAACTGTAGGTGGTAAGTGGACTCTAAGGCCAAGAAATTGCAAAAGAAGGACACGGTGTCTAGAAAAACAGTAAACGCTTAAATATTGAGTTCAGTTAAAACAACTGAAATGGAGAAACAGTAAATAAATCCAGTGAACACTTAGCATCCCATGGACACATCTGTGGATTATAAATTGAAACTATTTATTCAAGGTTTTGGTACAATATAGTTAGTTTCCTTTAGTTTAAAGTAGTTAAATATCTTTCAAATATGAGACTGTATTCAGTTGTATTACTAGAGGTGGGGAGGGAAGGGAGAGGGGTATTGAGAAGATATTGGGTAAGGGGCTCAAAAAGTAATTACAATTTGTGATAATGAATATGCGAATAATATTGATTGGATATCACATGTCATACACAGGTGATGGTATTCAATGCTGTACCCCCAAAATATGTATAATTAATTATGCTTCAATAAAAAAATGTATAAAATTAAAAAAAAAGAAATTTAACTGAAACATACTATTGTAAGTCTAACTGCAAAGTTTAAGTGATTGGCAAAGGCTTTTCTAAAAACAGTAAATTATACTCTTGGCTGATAGCCTTGAAGCCCTGAGTGAGAAAGTCCCTGGTAGGTAAAAAATTGATTTCCAAAAGAGGGGTTTTTTAACCACATCCCTCGTCCAGCATCTGCTGTCTACTGAAGCACAATTTCACATCACTGATGATTATGAAAAAAAATGTGTTCCTTTCTATGTAATCTACAAACAAAATCTTATGGTAATGACAAAAATAGGGAAGAAAGAACCCAATAGTGTACATGGAAAAAAGATTACTGTGAAAAAAAAAGACTTATTTTGAGTAAAACTAAACTAATATTTTAGGGGTGGGGGAATTAACTGCTTAAATTTAATATTAAAAATGACCAAGGTTTTATTATCAGTCACACTCTTAGGATAAATCAATGGGATATGAATGAAGAGGCCAATTTTTGCATTGCTTTACTGAATATAATAGAAGGATAGAGGGTAAAAAGGATATAATCTGTGAAGTCAGAAATCTTGTTAAACGAAGGGGTCTGAAGTCTCTCTATGAAGTTATAATATGAAATTTTATTTTTCCCTCTGGAAATCAAACTCCTTATGAATTAAGTCAAACCAAAGGGGTTGAAGGCAGATTTTACAACATTCTTGACTTAACCTGTAACATTTTTCATTTGTCTTCTCTTTGACCTGCCTTTCCCACTTCAACACAGGCCCCAAGAGAATGGTGTCAAAGTTCTGCTTTATCTACAATTTGCCAGCTCTTGTATAAGAGAAGCGGACACCGATTTTCTTGGCAGCAGCTGTTTATCACGTGCTGTAGATCATCCAATTAGAGGATTATTTTTTTTCCTTTAATAAGTCTTGATAACCTTGGTTTGGGTGAAAAATATCACTGTTACTTAATTTCATAGATGATAATAAAGCAATAGTGCTGGGTCTTTATTTATGTTTTGGGTGACCTCTCAAGGTGAAACTGCTAATGAATTCAGAATTTTTTTCAGAACAATTCAAATTAACAGAATAATACTTTTAAAACAGAATCCAACTATTAACTTAGTTTTTTTCATTTTTTGCTTAATAATATTTTAATAAGTAATACAAAAATTGTATTTTTATACAAAATTTTCTTATTTGAGAGCAATTAAATGGTATCTCTCTCCCTTTCTTGAATATTGCAATCTGAATTAGTGTTTTGTTAGTCAACAAAAACACAAATTTGTTAAATCCAGTCTTTTTAGACTGAATTTTTAATCACTGATATTTTAAATCACTGAGTAAGAAATGCAGAGAAGTCTTTGGCTGATAAGAAAGTCAGACAAAAAATTTTTGATAAGTATTCTCAAAAACAAATACTTGCAAAAAAATGGCATTGGTACAGAAAAATTAAGCATTGTGTGGTCTTTCCTCTCTCCACCTAGTTCCATTTTGTAATATGCTAGATTTTTCTTTTTCAATGCTAGATGACTTACAGAAAAATCATCTATGTAAAGTTTTATTATTATAAAGATATTTGTGTTTTATTTCCAATGTTAGTATTAAGTACAAAGGTGCTAAATCATGATCTAAGGACTTGCTAGATGGAGTCTTCCCAGAGTCAGGAAAACAGGTCTTATTCACTGCTCAGTCTCCACGTATTTAGCTGCTATAAATTAAGCATTCCAGAAGTGACAATGCTTGACAACCAAATGCATAAAATAGTAAACAATTAACAATCAAAATAAGGAAACAGCTGTTAGTTTCTTTTTATATAAAATTATATCCAATTTACAATAAATGCCAATTAAAATTATTAACCAATATGCATAAATCTCCTTTGCCTTATTGTCAAACAGCTATGTAGATTATAAAATTCTCTTAATTTTTCAGATCAATTCCTAAAGGCTTTTCTTTTCTTTTCTTTTATGTAGATTATAAAATTCTCTTAATTTTTCAGATCAATTCCTAAAGGCTTTTCTTTTCTTTTTTTTTTTTTCTCTTTCTTTTCTTTCTTTTGATCTCAACCACGAATCAATACATCCTTGAGCATACTGGTACTTTCCACTCAATAAAAGCCAACCATATTATCACAGTGAAAACAAAGGGTAACAATAAGATAGTGAATAATCTGACACAAAGCACTGCTGTGCCAATGGTTATTACCATTAAATTTAATGAATACAAAAACTCAACTGAACTTGATCTTACAATCATCAGTAACCACACAGATTAGCATGTTAAAAGCTTTAATGTACAGAGATATGAGAAAATGTAATTTTAAATGTAGTGAATTTTCATTTTGGTTGTTGAGAGGAAAGGCTTAAGTGGTGGATGAATAACTGTCAACTGAAACCTAGAAATGTCACTATTACTAATGTATTATAATGACTTTCTATATATTTCCCTTGTACCAAAAGTGCAACCCCATCCTGTTACTTATTTATTAACATTTGCCTTCATTTTTGAAATTAATTTAAATCTAATTGAGGATAAAAAAGAGGTTCATTGTTTTGAGAGGTGATCTGTGATGGTCTCAGACACCAACCCACATTTCATTTACTATTATAAATCACCTCTTTAGGTTTTCCACTAAAGAATAATAGTAAAATTAGTAACACTTTGTTTTATTGGCCATTGGTACTCAGCCACTTAATCAAATAGTTAATTAGACATTCATTATATACAGTATCAGAAGAATATATTATTTTTGTGAATTACACATCAAGGTATATCTTTTTGTATTTAAAATTACAGAATTTCTTTGAACTGTTCTTACCACTTTACATCAACACTATTAAAACGTTATGTTTAGAAGATCAACTTTTCCTTTACTCAGTCAATGACTGTTACCTGAATGTTTGCTGTGTGCTAATTCTTACCTGTTGAGCTGGGAATACAAGCTAAATAAGATACAGTTTGCCCTCAGAGAGCTAAGTGCCCAAGAGAGAGACTTGCCCAGACATTGCATCTATAATACTTAATGTTGGCACAGACTTCTATGTGAGCACAAAGAAAAGGTGCATAACTCCTCTGGAAGAGTCAGGAAAAGATGTCCTGAAAAAGAGTGCTCAGTAGCATGAAGGAAAGGAGTGCTATGAATGCACAGGTAAAGGCAAGAAGCCTTGACAGTCTCTGGAAAGTGGCAGCACAGTGCAGCAGTTAAGAGATAGACTGTGAAGCCAGACTGCCTGGGTACCACCTCGGGCAATTATTGAAACTCCCTGTGCCCCAATTTCCCCATCTGTAGAAAGGACATAATGTGAACGTCTAGTTTAAAGAACTGTTATGAGAATAAATAAGTTACTTTTAGTGAAACTCTTAGTAAGAGTGATAGAAATGTTTGCTATTAGTAGAGTTGGAGTGTAGAGTTCTTGAAGGCAGTGGCAGAAGGAAAGAAGGTAAGACTGGGGAGTAGGGATGGGCCAGAGATAAGAGGCTGATGGTTAATTCTGGAAGAATTGAAAAGCCATTGCTGGATTTTCAGCATGTGAATGATGACCGACAATTAGTTTAAGGCTTTGAGAAAGACCACTCAGTCATAGGGAGACTGGAGTGGGATGCAGTGTAAAGCAGGGAGATGTAGCAGGAGGCTCTGTAACCAGTCCTGGGGTATTGGTATAAGCCTAAGTCAGGACAGTGGGATGGGAATGGAGAGAGAGGGGTAGATTTAGGAAATACCTTGGAAGCAGACTTGGTGACTCACTGAAGGATGGTATGAGGGATAGGAATGGCTCAAGAGACTGGACAGGAAAGATGCTACATTTTATGATGGAGCTGAGCTGAGAAAGAGAATGCTTACACTTTTGGTCTTTCGGTATTTATAGGCACACAATAAAAGTTAAATTCATTTCCTTCCCTCATGAGACTATCTCCTTTTTACAAGTTGAGATGACTTGATTTTGAAAGAACTACAAAGGCTAAAAAGTGTTTAACTTGATGGCAGAGTCTTGCCACTTGGCCTCAGAGTGTCTAAATTTATGTGAGACTTTGAATTTCAATGACAATATTCAAAATTTGGAAGATATCTTTTGGCCATTTCACTTTAGTTTTCTTTTCTGAAAATGTAGAGTAGATTCTGGCTGGCCTTGTTTCCCCCTGGTGTTATATGATTCTCTGACATCAGCACAGATATATTCAGCTTCAACATATGATCCTGGTTGGCATGAGAAAGAAGGGGAAAACAGCTGAGCTTATGAGCAGTACGTGACAGCTAAGTTCAAGACTAACTGGCATCTGAAACAGGTGTTTCTTAGAACCAGGGTTAGAAAGGGCTTCTTCCTCTATTTTTAAAAAGTGGGTAACTTTCAAAACTCTATGGAAACTGTGAAAACTGTATGTTAGTGGCTACAAAATATAACATTTACTATGGTCAGGATGGAACAATTGAGTGTCTTTTGTTTTCTTCTATTTTTGCATTAGAAGATTCTTACGCCTACAGCAGAGGTCCTGAGGTAAGAGGATAAATTTGCTAAGCTCATAAGATTTTGTTAGCGTTCAACAATGCGATAGCCTGTATGTGGCAAACTTTTGTGTTTACAAGATTGAATGTCTTTCCTATCCCTAGAGAACCATTAAACTTAGCAGACTGTCAGGAAATCAACTATGACAGCATAATTGACCAACCAAACACTTTATTTTCAATATAGTATTCTAAAGCATTCTAGCTACCAAGCAGTAACATGAGGTCACTTCCATCAAAGCTAAGTAACCCATGTTTTCCTCCACATTTTTTTTTTTACTACTTTTAATAACTTTGAACACCACTATTTGCTGTTCCCAAAATAGCAAGCAAACCGGTGCAGTGAGATATTGGATAAAATACCACAACATCTAAACTATTTTTCTTATATTATGTCTTTGTCTTTGTGACCACCCAATTCTCAGTCCCCACTATTCTCCCTAACCATGGTGTTTGGCAGATACTTGAATCCAAGAAACATCGGTCTGGATTTGATCTGGTTCTCTAATTTTGAGGTTATAAACCAAAAAGAACTTTTTTGAGGGGGAAAAAATGACCATTTTGTTTCAGTGTCCAGAAAAATACAACATTGAGTTCACTCATTAATATGACTCTACCTAATTTTCAAAAGATATATAAGACAGGAAGCTAGTGCTGTTCATCCTGTTTGTTAATTCACTGTGTAGTACTAATACTTTTTCTTCAGTACTCACTGAATTAGTGAATAGCCATCATCGGAAGTGAGAAAAACTACCCCCAAACGAATATATTTATAAAAATGTTTTTGTATGCCAATTTTCTTGATCTTCTTTCTTATAATTAGCAGGCTATTATTTCACCCTGGCAAAATATTTTAATTAGGCTGTCCACAGATATTTCAATAAACTTGATTTTTTTTGACATTTCAAACATAACCTTGTGTCATTCATGTCTGCCTCCTACTATTTTAAATGTATAGCATCTTTCTTATAATTAGCAGGCTATTATTTCACCCTGGCAAAATATTTTAATTAGGCTGTCCATAGATATTTCAATAAACTTGATTTTTTTTGACATTTCAAACATAACCTTGTGTCATTCATGTCTGCCTCCTACTATTTTAAATGTATAGCCTGTTCCAGCTGCAGAAATTACCATGGTTACTTGTTATGCCAATAGTGAACTGCAGTTGGCATTTAAAAGTATTGTGCAATCTTGTCTGTGCATTGAAAATCACACCAATATCTCAATAATCATAATATTGTAAGTTAATGTGGAACCCTGGAGAAATGTGACTATGAGACAATTGACAACAGTGTAAAAAGTTCTTAAGATCTGAAATATATTTAAGGGACTTTTTGAGGATACATTATATTCATGTTCTCTAAGAGCTCATTTTAATGCAAAATGTGGTTTTATCTTATTAATAGTATTGTTGAATGGTTATAATCTTACTCCCTCTTTTTAAAAAAATGTATTCTCCTTTAGAAATGCACAGGAGTTCAGTACTTCTTTGGGTGGAAAATGACTCACATTTAATGTGAAATGATTAACAAAGAGCACAAAAAGTATGGCTTGCTAAAAAGATACTCTTGTGTCCAGGGATGGTATCTAGGATTGAGTTGATTCCATCAGAGCCCTCAACTCTCTGCTGACCAGTTGACATTTTATTAAGAAAGGCTCTGGTTAATAAATAGCTTTCTTATAAGTAACTATTTAACCACTCCTGCTTCAGAAAAGTGCTTTAGAAATTCTTGGGGCCATTTTTCCATGCCTCTCACAGACCTCTCAACTTCACTTTGTTCAAAAGACTTACTTCCTGGAAATCACCTGGTAGAAGAACTCTGAACAATGATACATGCTACAGTTTAGAAGTCTGTGCTTACCTGCACTGGTGCCTGCACCGGATGTGAGGTCTCCACCCATCAGACCACCTATGGATTAAAGAGGAAGATCAGAAAATGAAAGGCTAAAGGCCACAGAACAAAACACTTTACCTTTAGCAACCTCAGTATTTTGTCCTCTTCCAAGAGTCATAAACTTGTAAAGTACTACCTAAGTCAGATGGCTGACATTTGTTTTATTGTGACATGCTGTGCTCAAATGTTAAAAATACATTCAGTCGCTGACATTTTACAGAAAGATTACATTTTTAAAATCCTGTCTTTGAACGGTCTCTGCATTTTTATTATTTCCAAGTCTAGGTTTTTCCTAAGCTGACATTTTATAGAAAGTAAAAAAAGAGTAAGGTCTACTATATTCTCAGATAACCACACATTTGATGTTAGTCCTTTGTAAATATACTTTATACCATTAATTTTGTGCAATGCTAATTGCCCAGAATTTTGATCATTTCATGAAGCTACTGACATTTACTGCTCAAGTTTTACTTACTGACACAATAAAACAAGTTTTCATTGGTCACAAATTTAGAAAGGTATGCTTATTCATTGCTAACTTAAGAATGTGCATTAAAATCCGGCAATCAATGTTTATTTATGAGAGTTGAGATGTTTTAATAAGATATTGAATATAATAATTACTTTTAGTTTTTAAGGAACAAGATTTAGCCGAAAGAATAGTAGTGAGAATATCATCTAGTTTTCTAATTGCTTCTAAGTGAAACTTAGAATTATTAGTTGTGAGACTTCTAGATGATACTTATAACTATTAGTTGGTTCAGGTTTTGGAATTAGAAGAAAATGTTCATTACATTTTAAGAAAATGTTTATTATTTCCAATCAAATAATATTTTGAAGATAAAGTGCAAGATTTTAAAAAATGAACGAACATGAAATTCAACTGCATTTGAGTATAATCTGAAAGAAATACATATAATTATTGAAAATTCATATAAAAATTTTCAAACATATTAAATAGTAGAGAGAATGGCATAATGAAGTCTTTTGTACACATTTTCCAGACTCCTTATTTATCAAGATATTTTATTTGGCTGATTTTGATTGTATTTTCTATATACAGTTTTTGTAATAAAAAAAATTATGTATGAGTTCTGATTACAAGACAGATATTTAAGTATTCTAAAGGAAAAATTCTTCCATAACTAAACTGTTTTTAATATAATTATGTGTGGCTAAGACATATTAAAATTTTCCTATGGAGTCCTTTCTTAAAAATAGACTGTTAATATATAACATTCTGTATATTGAATTGCTATATATGATTTGGAAACACAATAAATTTTGCTGCTGCTTCTGGAAATATGAAGGAATGGTTTAGTTAGTTTCAATACACATTGACTTAGTTCCTACTGTGAGCCCAGCAAATCAAGAGGACCTTCTTCCCTTCAAGTTTCTTTAAATTCAGTGAAGTAGACACATATTCAATACAGTACATCGCAATATGTTTTGCTTGATCTGAGTACGAAGAATAGTTGAGCTTTTGATGAGCAATAATTTCTTTTCTCTGGGTCATTGTGAATTGAACAGTAAGCATTTCTTAGAGGTGTAGAGACAAATTTGTGACAGGTGTACATGTGTTTATGATGTGCTTTTCACTTCATTTCTGACTCAGCTTTGTTTTTAGTTCACATGTCTTACAAATCATGCTATCTTATCATATTTCCTTTTTGTCTTAAATTCTTTGTGGGGTAAGTTACTGTATACATAAATAAAAATTGGCCGAAATAATAAATAACTAAATGTGATAAATGCCATTAGAGAATAGAGGGGAAGGTTTCACAGAAGAGGTGACGCCTTGCTAGGAAGAAGAGGAAAAATGGCATTTTAGGCAGGGGAAGAGCAGAAACAAAAGTGTAGAGGCAGGATATTTGATGTCCTGTTTGAAAAAGTATGTGGTTCAAATAATATAGCCACAGGAGAAGAGAAGTGACAGGCTGAAGCGATAAATCGCAGATTACAGAAGATTTCAAAAGATATGCTAAAGGGTTTAGGCTTTATCGTGTAGAAGACTTAGCAGGGGGTGGATGTTAAGCAATGAAAGAACATAAATGAAAAAACAGAAAAAACGTTGTAGATAAAATAGCCTTGGCTTTTGCCCAGAGTGCTTTCTTCCAAGGATTTGTTAACATTATGTCCCTATGATGACTTACCTGTGTTACCTGCACTTGGAGGCCGATGTGTTACACCAGGAGACATACTATTCCTCTGCAGAGAAGGGTGGGCCAGTGGCAAAAGNTGCTAGGAAGAAGAGGAAAAATGGCATTTTAGGCAGGGGAAGAGCAGAAACAAAAGTGTAGAGGCAGGATATTTGATGTCCTGTTTGAAAAAGTATGTGGTTCAAATAATATAGCCACAGGAGCAGAGAAGTGACAGGCTGAAGCGATAAATCGCAGATTACAGAAGATTTCAAAAGATATGCTAAAGGGTTTAGGCTTTATCGTGTAGAAGACTTAGCAGGGGGTGGATGTTAAGCAATGAAAGAACATAAATGAAAAAACAGAAAAAACGTTGTAGATAAAATAGCCTTGGCTTTTGCCCAGAGTGCTTTCTTCCAAGGATTTGTTAACATTATGTCCCTATGATGACTTACCTGTGTTACCTGCACTTGGAGGCCGATGTGTTACACCAGGAGACATACTATTCCTCTGCAGAGAAGGGTGGGCCAGTGGCAAAAGGTTGGGGTTTCCCAGTGAGCTGACAGGATTGCTATATACCAAACTGTTGTGACTGGACACTGGGATGGAGACTGGCATCTCAAAGTTGGGAGGTGGAACAGCCTGTATAAACAAACAAAAAACTACCTCAAAACATGGGCAAAAGAAAAGAATAGTAACAGAAACTCAAGTACAGACAGTCTACTTTTCAAAGAAAATTTCAAATTGCTTGGTGTCTAGAAGACCATTAAAAAGAGCTTGAGATATTCAGATCATAAATTGATTTCTTTACTGTGCTTAGAACTCTTTCTTTGCAACTATTAGAAAACGTTTCACTTTTGTTTAAAACAAAGCCCCATTTCATTAGACTCCATTGTCTTTGAATTCCATTCTATTAAGTAATAATTGTTCATCTGTGATATCTGAATCTGGTGCCAGAAATGACTGCAAGATCAAAGGTACATGACTGTGATGACTTCACAGAGAAAAAGGAGGATTAAAATGCAAACCAAAGCCTTTGGTTTAATTGCTTATTGAGGCATATTTATGCAGAAGTTTAATGCTATAAAATCATCTCCACGCATGTGAATAGCACATATACCTTAATTATTATTTTTAAAAGTCTGTCTTTTAAAAGTAACTGTAAAGATAATAGGCATTTTAAGATACAGGATCCAACAGAGCATGTATCATTAAATAATTCACGTTTTAAAGTAACAGTTCAGAAAATATGTTATGCTTCACATTTTGGTACATACTGCCACTGACAAATGGCAAGACCTAAATCTAAATGAGAGAGTTGGAAAATATTTAGTGAACTGAAGCTGTGTGGATGTCTAATTAGAGCAATTCAGGTCCCAGTTATTGATTTTTTGGTGTTATTTTGACAATTTAAGCAAAATTATGTTTACGTTTTTCCTGCACTAAATAGATAATCATAGTTGTAACCAAACCCCCCTCCCCTTTTTTTTTAGCATTACAAATGAAAATACTGTTTTAATATACTGCCAGAGAACTGATGGTGTCAGAGCATAGAGCATTCTCAACATAAAATGTAGGTATATGAAACAGAGTTTATAGAAGGCATTCCCACTGGGGTTCCCAGTAAACCACTGTGCAACCATGAATGCATGTGTGCACGTGGCCCAGCTGGTTGCTGTGTGATTGCTGGTCCACATCATACGTCGTATTCAATGACACTTCCATGTTTATCTTGCTGATGATTATACTACTACTCTCTGTTTATGTTTATGCTCTCTTATTCTTTAATTTCCTATTTTCCTTTTCTTCCATGTTATGAACATGTCAATATTGACAAGAGTCAATGTTTCATAACTCTTTTCTTTCATAGATCTTTGATTCTTCATTGTTTTAGAGGGAAGTAAAAATGTTCAAGTGATATATTAATGTGGTCATTCTTTACCAGGCTTTATCTATTGTAAACAGAGTACAAACACCATGACATAATGCAATATAAATGTTTGATAAGACATGAAAGCATAAACATGTCCCAAATTTCCAGAGTCTTTTTAAAGAACAAAAAAGTGGATGCTGTAAAGTAAACGTCTATAGAGTGACTAGAATATTGTAGTCCTTCATCAAAAGGCCAAAGAATTGCCCTAGCATTCCTGAGAAAACAAAGTAAAGTGACTATGTGAGATATTCCCTATTCGCCCCTCCAGATCCATTCTGTCCTCTTCACCCTGCTCCGTGCACAGGGGCTGACCCTCCGGTCTACTTCAGCCAGCCTCCCCTGCCCTCTGGCTGCAGACTGGCCGGTGGAAGGGATGTGGGCAGCAGTACAGCCAGTGGAAGGAGAGAGAAGTCAGGGCAGTTTTTACAGTAGTATCCTTGCTGGGCCCCAGGCTGCATAGGCAGCATTCCTCTAGGGAAGACCACATCTCTTTTTGGGTTGCTTTCTCCTGCAGACATAGATCTCGCTGTGCTCTGGTAATTTCTCCCTCCCCTTACTCCTTCAGGGCTATAGGAGGTACTGGCTTCTACGCTGCAAGCCTTAATGTCCTTCACTACTCTCACTTAACTCTACCCATCTGGAAACAGTCCTTTTAATAAACCTCTCTTCAACTATCCTGTTGAGTTTGCTATGTTTTCCACTGAAACTTTGGGCCATAGCAGTAACTTTCTAGGCCTGGAATAGTGATACTCTACAGGAGCGGGACTATCTCCTCAGGGAGCATTTTGCAAATCTGTTGGATTGTGTAGGTCAGAATGGCTGGGCCATGTGGCTACCACCCTGGTTCCAGCAACATCACCTCTTGTCTAGATCACTGCAGTCACATCCGAACAAACTTCCCCGCTTCTGTCTAGGCCCTCCTTTTTATTTTCAACCCAATAATCAGACTGATCCTTGCATGTGGCTACCACCCTGGTTCCAGCAACATCACCTCTTGTCTAGATCACTGCAGTCACATCCGAACAGACTTCCCCGCTTCTGTCTAGGCCCTCCTTTTTATTTTCAACCCAATAATCAGACTGATCCTTTAAAAGCGTAAGTCAGTGACAGACCTTTTCTGCTCAAAACCCTGTGAGAGCTCCCATCTTACTCAGAGTAAAAGCCCAACTTCTTCCGATAGCCCACGAGGCCCTGTAAGTTCCAGATCTCTCCAACCTCCATAATCTCGTTTCCAGTCATCCTCTCCCTACCTTCCTCATGTGCCTTGTTTCCACAGCTAACTCTACCTCCTCCTTCAGGTCTCTGCTTCAAATCTGGCCTTCTCAAGAAAGCCCACCCTGACCACTCTTTTTAATCCTGCAACTTGCCCTGCCCCCCACCCATCTCCTGATCTTTCCCCCCTGCTCTTTCTTCCTTTGTGTTATGAAATCAATTATGATGTTGGTCAAATAATGTCATCTTTCATCAAGGTGCTCAGGCTGTTTTGTTATAAGGCAATGCAGAGCCTACTCTACTTTTTATCATATGAATTGAGTATTTTTCTTCAAAGGAGAATTTTTAGGAAGACACTACTTCTACAAAATTACAAGCTTACCATTTACTGTATATTATTTATTGAGCAGGCTCTGTGCTGTATAATTTATATACATAATGTGATTTTTACCCTTTCAACATCTCTTCATTGTAGATATAATTCTTCTGTTTTTAAATTGGTGAGATTAAGTAAGTGGCCCAAGGTTATCTAACTAGTGAGTATGTTGCTTTTGCTACTAAATCACTGTGCAACACAGTGTAAGTTTTTGGACAGAAATAAAATATTGCAGTCAGAAGTCATACTGTTATGTGAATAAGGGCTGGATATTAGTAGCTTATTATTTGTAAACCACATAAATTATGAAATAAGTGGATTCTCATGGAATGTGGGTGAGCATCTACACTGGAGTGACTGAGGTCTTTGAAAAAAACAAACCGTAAAGACTCCCCTCTTTCAGATCTACTCAGAGTTGATATTTTAAAGTTATCTTTTGGTTAAAAAATTTTTAATTTGCATTCACTGTTACTACTCACATATGTTTAACTGCTAGTGGGTATCTAAGGATTGGCTATAAAACTACATCTTCCCTGAATATTCTACATACTGCTGATTGTGACTTATTAGAGAGCAAAGCCCAGCCCTACCCCAGTCCCTGTGAGATTATATGTACATCCAAAATAAAAGATTATTAATAATTATGTAAGAAATTGTGAACCATCCTAACAATCAGTTCAGTGAAAGTTGCTCTACTCCTCTCTTCCTCTGACCATCATTCTCAAGAATTATTCAGTTTTCAGCATTCTGGACCATAAACAACTTGATGATTATTATAAAACTCATTTGTGATCGGCTAAACAGCAGTCAAATTCTGGGATCAGAATATACTAAAAATTCAGAATTCATAAAATTTGCCAACATCCTTTGCATTCTGTCTTTTGCTTTGTTTCTTTACCTGTTTCAAGAACTAGCTATAATAATTTTGAAAGCAAATTATAAGTTTAAAAATGACCACACTGAGAAGATAACTTAGAGAATCAGAAAGAACATTAGCCTTTCTATTAGAAATCTCAGCATCAGTCCAGGTTGTGTAACGAATTTCCATTTAACCCGACAGGTCATTTAATTTGCCTCAACTGCCTTATCTGAGGCATGAAATGGTTGAATCCATGAAGAGACCAAGCAGCTCTATACATTTTTGGAAATGCAAAGGATATCATAACATATAAATATTTCCAAGAAACTAACTTTATACTTTTTCTTCTTGATTTTTCAAAATTGGAAAACTTAAAAGCATTTACATTAAAATATTTCTGTCTAAAAAATGAAAGCCAAAAAGGAGTTAAAAACTCCAAACTTGAAAAGATCTCAGGGTCAGGTTCCAAATTTTTGGAACACTCAAGACAGGAGGGAAGAGGGAATTTGGAGTAATTAAATAAAATGCTGTAGGCAGGACTGGGTATATAATTTGCAGGGCCCAGTGCAAAATGAAAATATGGGATCCCCTGTTAAAAAAATATTAAGAATTTCAAGACAGTGACAGCAGAGTATTTAACCCAGCACAGCCCTATGAGTAGAGAGCCAGGTCACATACCCATGAAGCCTGTCCTGGCTTTAAGAGTTACAGACGTGATAGCTAAAAAGCTTTTACTTTCTCTCCCTGAACAAGGTAATCATGGTTACTGAAGTGAATCCTCATAGTCAGAAAGGTATCTGAACTCTTATCCCAAATCCATTATTTTCCCAAACTTACCACAAGGGAAAGCCCAATAAAAAGTTAAATAAAATATTTTTAATAAAATACTTATAGTTAACGGGCCCTCTTTTATTTAATGTGAATGACTGGACTGAATTCCTTTTTTTGCCACTAATGATACCCTTAAGTTTCGATCAACCAGTACCGGGTTGCTGAGTGCTCGGGGTGGGGGGG
>NW_007726452.1:272218-275928 GCF_000696425.1 Galeopterus variegatus | reverse complement strand
GGGGGGGGGGGGGGGGGAATCAGAAAACTCTGACTAGTGACTACCCATTGCTGATCTCTGAATTTCCTCAAGGCTGCCTGACAACTGTCGCATGTACTTATTCATTCCCTCTCCATTCCCATTTCCTCACAGTCCTCAAATTTTCATTGTTCTCTATCCTCTTCCAAGCATCTGCTCCCCCTCCCCCAATACCTGCAGAAGCCAAATTAAATCTAAAAAATAGAGGTCCTATGTGGTCACCCACTCTATTTTCCTCTACTCACCTAGCACTTTAACTACAACTGGGGCCATCTGCAACCCCATCCTGTTTAGATCCCATCCTCCTCCCGTCTTGAGTAGCTTTGCCATTTTATCTCAGTTGTAACTCTATGTTCAATCTTTTCCTTCCTTCAAGCATTCCTCCTTCCTCTGCATATAATTATTTCAAGTGCTTTTCATTTAAATTCCTCCTTTGATCCTCCTTATAGCATTATTTCTCTCTTCACATTCCGTTATCTTGAAGAAAAAATATTTCTTTTTTTTTTTTTCCTACTTTCTCCCTTCCCACTTACTTTCAACCAATCTTGCATCCACCTCTCATTCATTCAGCCCATTTCCTAATTCCTGGTTTCTCAAATGGAGCTGTTTTTCCTTGCTGTGAAGCCCAGCATGAACCGTGGCAAACCCGGCATGAGGAAATGCTGGTCGACAAGATTCCAAATCACCCATGAATTACTTCATGTAATTGAGGAATATGGGCATAAATTATATTATACCAACAGGTGACTGCAATATTAAGTTTTCTATTTTAAAAGGAAAACTCTCTTCAAACTGGGTCTTCGAAATAGAAAAACAGTCTTGTAATGTTTTTAAAGAGGTGGAGACACACTCTACACACAAAGGGCAGAGTGTCCTTGCCCTGCTGTAAATGTTTTTAGCAGCTGTGGAAACTTTCAACAAAACTGACTTCCAGAAACGGAGAGTGATGTGCAAGAAACTGGGCTTTTCATCGTGGAGACTGAAACACTTAGGAAGAGATGACTCCGTGGCACGGCGCAGAGCTGTGTGGCTCCTTCTCACAGCTCTGCCCGGAACCCTAATGTGGGTTTTCATCCCCTGCCACACACCACTGCACCTCTTAAGAAACCATGTGTCTTGATTTCGAGCTCTTTACATGACTATGAGAGAATCCAGGCGTGCATCACATCTCTTTCCTGCTGAAGTATCGGAAAACTGATCCAATGTGCATTCTCTTAAAACTGTGGGGAGTAAAGCTCCCCCCATATTTAGGATCATCTTCATGGAGAGTGATCAGCGGTACTGCAGAGGTGAGGGGTCCTCCAAAGGTTCATGGAAAGATTCACGTTATCTTTAATTCTGTTTTTCCAGGAACATTTTTGAGGTATTCTCGTATTTGCCTTTTTCCTAACTGTGCAGGGGATTCCTTCCATCTGAGACATCTAAGGCACTTTGCCTTAAAATCCTACATTCACAGACCTTTGTACATAGCAGCTCCATTATATATAGCAAGTTTGTGCAGCAAGGGAAACTCAGGCCATAAGAACTGAAAATTGGCCCAAAGGAGCTTTTTCTTTTCTTTTTCTGAGCAAGATAAAATCCCAATGGACATTTTATAATTTAAGAATTCTGGGCATAATAAGTATGCATGGCTGCATATGATAGGAAATACTTCACTTGATAAAGTGCCCACTGTGAATGTGCTGCATATAGTATCTGGATTTATGAAACCTTTAAGAATTTACAGCACTTAGCTTTCTTTCATGATAGAGTGTATTAATAATTCCAATACAACAAAACTCTACTGCTGACATTATTTCATTTAAAAAAGAAGCAGACATGGATTTATAAGGATAGAAATTTTAATATGCAGACATTTTATAAATAAGTTTTAAAGTGTTAATTTAATTCAATACAAGGTGACTGTGCACCTACTGTGGTAAAGCATTAATTTATCTTGTGAGTGCAGTGTGGATTTGGCCTAGAGCTTCTGTCCCAAAATATCTGCACTTGTAATTGTCAAAGCATATTTTCACTATTGAGTTTCTCTCAATCCTCGTTTAGGCCATTTTGCTAACTTACCAAAAGTATACTTTTTTGAAAAGGAATTAATTATCTACTGAGGAGCCTGTATACAATTAGGGTTCAGACACAAACAGTACTTATTCAGAAAGCATATGAGCCTTGAGTTTCATTCATTTATGTCACAACATTAATATCATTTAATTGATGACAGAATATAAAAAAAGGTATGTACTATTTCCTCTATATATGTGGGCAAACAAAATAATACATGCAGAGTTATTTCTCTTAAATATCTGGCAAGGCATTTGATTGATTGTTAGAAAATTTTTGAGTTGGTTAAGACAAAATTTAGCCAAATGTTAAAGCATGGAAAATATTGGTGTAGGCAAAGCGGATATTTTGATAAAGCTTTACAATCACCCCAGCACACAAACATGTTGAAATCTTACCATAAGGTTTCATGCAGTCTGTTCCCTGCAGCGAGCATTAGCTTTAACCCTTCAGTGCTGTTGTTGAATTTCATGTTATAGGGAGAGGGGCTGAAGTTTTATTCAGAAATCAGCTTTTATGGAGGTGATGACTGTCGGTTCACACGAGAGAACTGCAGTTCCACTTATGTTTCCTGTCTCAGCATACAATGTACATATACACATATGTATTTTATAGCAAATCCTCAAATGTGTTCAGAAGGTTCTAGTGTTTTACTAGTGTATTGGGATTTGTGTGGACTGTGTGTTTAAGAGATTGTGTAAATTCAGGGTGTGTCACAGAGATTTTTCTCTTCCTCCTGTGAATTGTTCTACCTCAGAATGAACTTCTCGATGGCAACTTTTAGATTATGTAATTTCAGCATCCCTTAGGGTTTGCTTTCTACATAAACTGCCTGTGGGATGAGATGGCTATTTCATCTGTTTGATGTTCCAATGCTTCTTAGAGAAAGCCATCACTGAGAGGGTTAAGGTATGTTACTGCAGCAGTTATCAGCAGACCAGCCATCTACCTTTGGTACTTACAGGAATTTTATGACTCTTGATCATATTATCAAATTCTTCATTAATTTTTTTGTATTTTTCTTCAGTGCGTGGGGTGAGTGCATAAGAGGAGTCAGGATCGGGGCTTTCACAGCCTTTGTTTTCTTTCTTGTTCAATGCCTGCCAGGTTCAGAGAAATATCAAGAGTAAAAAAAATGAAGGGTGTTCTGAGTACTTACACACAATCTTTGCCTGCTGATCATTAGATCAATATCTTCGTTAATTTTCCTGTACTTGTCCTCAGACTCAGGGCTGTGACCTACTGAATCGTCCGCATCGGGATCTGGGCTGTCACAGCCATTAAGGCCCTTCTTTCTCAATGTCTGAAATACATAATTTGGAAAGTTCAAACCTAGACAAAGGCTGTAAGAGACATTCAGGGGGGTTACAGACGTTCAAGCTGTCCAGTATCTTAGGTTATTACATATGCCATATTACATTACGGAAAAGAAAGCACAGATAGAAGCAGTGAGTCATTTCAATGGAGCACTCATCACCAGTTTAAAAAAATAAAAGGGAAATATTCCTTTTGCAACCAAATTCGGTCAATGAACAATGGGTATGAGAGCTAAAGTTTCGTGATATGGAATTCATATGTGCTTCAAATATCTAGTGAGAGACAATTATGGCAAAATACAATTAAGGCAGCAAATTGCA
>NW_007726452.1:258868-271587 GCF_000696425.1 Galeopterus variegatus | reverse complement strand
GATCCCTAGTTTGAATTTAACGTAATGTTGGCACTAATGATGTCCTGCTGACCTTGCTTTCATGCACTTGACAGTGAAAGGGTGTAAGAAAACCCAGCTAATACTCTCAGCAAGCATTGATTAACAATATTTGGATGCTGCACCCCTATGGAGAATTACTTTTGTTTGTGGAATTCTGTATATGTGAAAAACTGTATTGAATTTTATAGCATTGAGACGTTATTTTCCTAAACATGGCCTGAAAGAAAAGTCAAAACACCTTAGCTTAGGGCTTCATTATCATGAGCTGAGAACAGAAGCCAAAAAACACTGCAAACAGGTAACCAAGTCAGTAACTACCAAACCAGGCAAAGTTTCTCCTGCTTTCAGCTGACTAGGAATCACCCTGAGACTGTCTTCTGACACATGAAAGTGAAAAGTCAGTGCCTTATCTTCAGCCTCCTGTCTCCTGGATGTAGATCTGGTCTAGTCTCAGCTGTCACAGAAGGATAAATACTTTCCATACAGTTAGAAAAAGTATGAGTCAGGAGTCCTGAGTTTTACTTTTTTTTTTTTTAAACTGATGGTTGTCAACTTAATAGTACACAATCCGATTTACAGAGATAATGTTATGTTTTTAGAGATCATAAAACTTCTGATTAATCACACAGCTTGCCATGTTAATTATTAATAGACTATCAACATTTCTGAATTTTCCTGGTACGACCAAGATCGATTATAAAGAAATGAGTACCTAAGTGTCTCTCATTAATGGAAAGTTCAGCAGAGCTCATCTTTATTAAAGACAGAATTCACATACAAATAAAGCAAAAGCTGCGACGTCAAGTTAAGGAATTCAAAGCTGAGATAACACTCCATCTTTAATTCATGCAATTGGGGAAAATAAATAAAACAACATGAGTTAAAGGGGGTGTCAGTCGTAAAAAATTAAACTACTTGGCTTTTATCAATGTGTAACAAACATAACATTATTTAAAATCAGTTTCTCAAGCACTAAAGATTTTCACTTAAAATCAAACTAAGAGAGCTATGATTTCTAATATATCTAGGATACACTGAGGCACTGTAAATATTTATTAATGTTACAGTGGTATAATATAACAAATAAACATATGGTTACAGCTTATTATGTGGTAGAATGTTTGAATATTAAAATGAATATTTTGACACAAGATGATAAAATATACATTTACAATCTTGGGGAATTTATAATTGGTGGGGCCACCTGTCCCCTGTCATGGATCTACAGCCATCATTTTCCACCCAGAATAAGTACTCCTAAAGGGTTCCTACGCTAATACTATAAAGGAAATCACAATACATTAGAGTAATAATTTTATTTACTAACTTAACTTCCTATGTCTTAAGCTCTTTTGTTAGTATTATCTCAGCCACAGGAGTATTCTTCCGGGTGATAAACTATCTGTTGCATTATGATGTGTTCCTGCTTCAATCTCTGAATATCCTTGAGCTTTTAAGAATAATTCTGAGTGCCCTGCATCATATTCCACATATTTTTCATAAGAATTCATTTGTATAGAGAAAAACAGGTAAGATAAAAAAAATGTAACTGATAATTTTCAAACATTACCTACCTATATTTCTATAGGGCATGTTAAGAATACTCATGTCAATCTCTGAATATCCTTGAGCTTTTAAGAATAATTCTGAGTGCCCTGCATCATATTCCACGTATTTTTCATAAGAATTCATTTGTATAGAGAAAAACAGGTAAGATAAAAAAAATGTAACTGATAATTTTCAAACATTACCTACCTACATTTCTATAGGGCATGTTAAGAATACTCATATAAACCTTTCATTTAAAATCTTCTATACTGTTAATGTATAGTTTTATCTAGACAGGAGATTTTTCAATGTGCACTGGAATCTTTTACCCAGTAAAACTTATTGTAAAAATTATAGTTGTTTTGATATGCAGATTGCTGACAACAGGACGCAAGGGTTAGGAGAGGCCTATCAACTGTCATTACAATCCATCTGGCACATACATGTGTGCTAAATATTCTTACAAAGCTTTGAGGGGATAGATATTGTGTTTGGTTTATAAAAATTCAAACATCAATTATACTTTATTGAAAGATCTCCACAAATATTAACTCATTATCTCTCGCAAGTTTTCCACGAAGAGTTTAGAAAAAATTTATGCCAGGTCTAAACAAGCATGGCCAAGCACGATGGCCAAAGCATCAGCCAACATGGGGCCTGCCCAAGCTTGCTATCAGTTGTGAGGTGAGGATGCAGACTAGATCTCTCCCACTCATAATCAACTCTATTGTGGGCTGAATGCTGAAATAAATGATGTAGAAATTTTTAAAAAGTCAGGATGTGAAATAATTATAAGTATAAAAATATGGCTAAAATATTGATACTTCTTAGCTGGCAAATTTAAGTTGAGTGGATATGCCTATTGGTCAATAAAACAATGATCAGTTTATGGATTAAAAAACCAACTAGGTCAACAGTTCCCTGTGTACCTGAAGAACTGTATAAACTATTAGGCAAACAAAGCAGGTGGCAGAAAGTCACAAAGGAAATGGCAGTGATGAGGGGGAAAAAAAACAGTGGCTCATTTTCTCCCCCAAATACTTCTTGTATCTGACTACATTATCTTGCAATGAATAGCACCAGTATTTAAGCAATGATTCAAGTTAAATTGTGATATTTTAAAAAGAGCATTTTGAGTTATACAAACACAAAACCCAAGAGCAAATTAATATTGAGTTCCAAATCCCCATAATCACATTACTAGAACATTGAAAAAAATTGTTCAAAAATATTATCCTCAGCTGAGTGCCTGTGTAACACATTTCTGCCAAGTACAAATGATTATGGTAGAATGATAAAGCTCTGAAAATGGAAGTAATGGCACAAACTTGAATGCCATAGTGTGAATGTAGAATTATACGAGCAGTTTTATCTTTATTATATTTAAAATCTACAGCTGTTTAATGATGACAAAGGAATTACTGTTAGATTCAGCCAAGTCTGTCTTTATCACAGTAATGAATAGTCAATATGAACTAAGGGGCTTACTAAATGGATAAATAAGCATTATTCCTTCAGGACTTTTTCTAGCAAAATCAAAATCTCTGCTGTTGGCCCTTAAAAGCTTCTTTGATCTTGTACTAGTGTCGATGGTCAGGTAACGTAGGTACTTAAATTGTTATTTCTTCACATGAGCTAGAAGTCCTGGATGCATATAATGTAAGTGTCTCACAGTTTGACAATATTTTCAAAGGATTTATTCTGTATGTCAAGATAAGGCAAGAGATCTACTGAAACCACCAGCTTCTCTTGCTATGTACCTAAAGAAACTCTTCCCTTAGAGAACTCTGTGATTTTGAGTGAGCCTGTATATCGAAGTCAGCTTTCCACGTGAGAGTGACACTTTTGGGGTAGATCAATTGACTGCTGTGGCTTCTGGGATATTTCACAAGACAGCAATTGTCACATAGTGAGCTGAGAACAGCATTTCTTGGAGAAATAATTAGATTGACAGAAGGTGACATACTCCAAACAATAAATGGGAAAAGGAGCCCAGACAGGTAATCCAAAAACCACGTGGAATCTCTACTCCTAGACATGTGGACATATGGCCCCCGTATTACTACATTTGTTCATTGGAAAAACTTGAAATATGTATAAACTGATGATGATAGGTGACAGGTGCTTCCAAAATTCTAATGAAATAGATGTAGGGGAACAGATTCTATTTAGTTACTGAAAGGAATATAAATGAAAAAGAATGCCACATGGAGCTCTCATTTCTTGTCTTAGACATTATGTTATTAACTACAAAATTCCTTTCCTATACAATGACTAAAACTGTTTTTCTCTTCTTATGTTTTTAATTAAAAAAATTTTTTTTTCAAAGTTTTTAGAAAATGATTTCTTGTTAGTAAAAAGAAATAACTAAATTATTGGCTTTCCTCAAATATATGAAGCTATATATTTTATATTAATGCTATTTAAGTCAAATTCAGCTTTTTTCAGAGAACCACCATCAGAAATTAAAAGCTTCCAACTACAGAATTTCTTTCCAAGTCTGTAGTCTCAGTCCTCAAGAACGTATATTTTCATCATCTTTCTTTTTTTGTGCCTACCCATTGTACAGCAGAAATGTCAAATCCTTTTGTGAAAAACCCAAAATTACTCTTATTAACCTTTGTTAAAATCCAAATAATTGTCTTTCTTGCACAGTTAGTGTTACCCTTAACTTCAGAAGGTTGATGTGTCAAGAACACATGCAGGAATTATTATTATTAGTTGCATGAATGTCGTGTTCACACAAAAGCCAAGGAAAAAAGACATCAACTTATAAAAGGAAAAGGTAGTTTCCTTTCCTCTGTTCCTAAATAATTTCTTTGCTTGTCTTTCACAGCTTTATGAAGGTAAGTGTCTACTGATAACAAGGGGAATGATCTTTAGAAAGTAGTAAATCCCGTAGGAATAGGCTGTGCAGTCGAAATGGATACTGTCTTTGAACGAAGTTTCCAAGAATATTTTGTAAATATGCTCCAATATCAGCACGCTGGTTTTCATGACACGGCTGCTTCCTGACCCTTTAGTATCTGGGGAGTGGTTACCTTAAGGACTATGCCAGTGCTTTATTTCATGTAAAATGTATTCAGCAAAAATTTATTGAAAACCTACTACATGCCAGATACTGTTTTGTGCACTTGCTTTTCAGAGGAGCAGGCAATGCAAATTCAAACTAAAAAGCACAGAACTGACCTATGATATCGTATGGTTGTTTTGGTGATTCTAGGACAGATCACTTAGCTCAGGTAAGATTGGGTGCCAAGAAATTTCTCTATAGGTTTTAATAATCTACACTGTAAGCATTGTCTGTACTATGTCTTCCTGTACTCTAGTTGTTCTTTGTTCTTCTTCTAGAAATCAAAAGACATATTAAAATACTGTGAATTTAGTACATTCAGTAGGTAGACTTTAATTAGACAAGCAAATTATATCCAGAGTATTAAAAAACTAAATTTTACCAAAAAAATACTCATTTGTGGTAAAAAAAAAAAGTCAGAATATAAAAAAAAAAGTCAAAAATATAAAACTTAACAATATTGTATTCCTCTATTATCCAGAGTATTAAAAAACTAAATTTTACCAAAAAAATACTCATTTGTGGTAAAAAAAAAAGTCAGAATATAAAAAAAAAAGTCAAAAATATAAAACTTAACAATATTGTATTCCTCTAGGTTATTAATGCTCATTCTAACTAGACATTAATTCCATCTGGGGAAAGGGTGGGAGGAGCTTGAGATTTTCACTGGGTTTTTTAAAATACCTGTTCTCAAAATACAATCTTAATATCAGACTTGAAATTTTTCTCACTGAATGATTTTTCATCTTCAAATAATGGAAATAAGACACTAGTTAAATATTTGGAGGACTTTTAATGTGTAGAATATAAGAAAACATCCACCAACTGCCTCCTAATAACCACAGATTATCTCGTATAAACATACGAATGGTGATAGTTCATAGAATTATTGGTACCCTAGTCTGGATGAGACCAGCAAGGATCACCTGGCCCTTCCTCAGGCCTTCCAGGAAGTGAGAGCATAAATGACATGCTTTTCAGACCTTGTGTCCTTGCTCAAGCTGGGCTCCCCTTCAGGAATGAGCCCACCAGTATCTGTTCCCTGGCTGGGGACAGCCCTCCTTCAAGGTGGAGCTGACAAGCCATCTGCTTTCTGTAGACTTCTCTGATCACCTGGACTGAATTAATTTCTCCCTCATTCATGTGCTCATTTTATTTTATACATTTTTCTACGATGGACTTAATCACAGATTATTGATAATTTATGTGTTTGTCTCCTCTGCTAGATTGAGAAGTCCTTAACAAAGCACTTTCCTTCACTTTGGGAGTTTCAGTATAGAACACAGTCTGACACAATGTAGGTGCTCAGTAAACGTTTGCTGAGAAAGCAGAACCCACATCGCACATTTCACTTCTATGTTATGTATGCAGATATTTCTCCATGTGACTGAGGCCCGACTGGTTGCAGACAGAGATGAAAGTGGATCCAGACCCCTTTATACATATTTTTTAATGCTACTATGTGTTGCCTGTGGTCCTCTGAACGCAAAAATACTTTTTCTGAATGTATGATTCAAATAACTTGTTTGCATTTTTTCCTTCCTGCTTCCATTTGCTCCTTGAGGTTAAGGATTATTTGCTAGTCATCTTGTATCACTAGAAATTGGCACAGGGCTGGCATCTGGTAGGACCTTAATAAATGTTTGCAGCATTAATGACAGACGGAAAGGGATGGAAAAACAGAACAAAAAGAACATTCAAATGTTAGAGGGAGAAAGAGTAGGCTCAGTGCAGTACTTTTGCAATCTAGTTTCTTTCTTTTTTTTTTTTTTTGCTATTTTATATTACTATTTCACATTATATTAAAGCTCAGGGTTTTACTCTAAGTAACTGTCATAAATTTACTATTTTTTGAAATGTACAATTTTTAAGTTAGAAAGCAATGCAGTATAGACATAATTGTACTACACATGAAACTGATTATAACTCAGGAGTTTTATATCATTAAATGCTTAAAAATTGAGGTTTTGGTCTAAATATGAATGTCAGAAAAACTAAGCATTGAAAAAATCTTTAAATCAAGAAGGCTGCAATCATAAGAAGGTACTTCATAAAATTTGTGGAAAATGGAATTAAAAGACCTCTCCATGAACTTTTCGAAATACCCTCGTATAATCTGAGTGATTAAAAAGGTAGCAGGAAAGAGGGCACAGATTTTATCATGGAAAGGGAAAAAAGGTAGTGGTATTTTAGGCACAATGTAAAAGTTAGAAAAGGAAAAACAAAAACCGTGTAGGAAAGAGCATGAGGAAACTTTTGTGAATGTGAGTCAGATACTATAAATTTGAAATAAGCACGTTTTAAAATTCTTGGGCCAAGTTCATCTTTTTTTCCCCACTCTTGTATGCTAGTCTACTGCTCCACTATTCTCTTGGGCTTTGACATTGGTCTTATTCTGGGCCAACTTTAGCCTGGGGGAATTCATGGAAAATCAGGGTGATTCTAGGGCCAATCAGATGATTCAGACTTCCTCATGGTAGGTCAGTGGTTTGGTGTTTTTAAGGATTCTTCCACCACACCTCTCCTGGAACCTGGACAGGGCATGCGTCATGAGGTTGGCATGGAACAGGCCTGAGACAGGGAGGTTTGGCACACTTCGGCCATGAAACACTCCCAGACATTCTGATCCAGGAGAGATCTGAAGTGAAATACTGCACAGGGAACATCTAAAGAAATAATAATCAAAATGTATGATAATACAGCTAATAATCTGTATAAAGCAAGTTAAAAAAATTAAGGCTGGTATTCAAACTAAATAGCAGGAATACAAACAGCGACATTGTTAGCAGTCTTGAAGAATGTATGATGTTGGTGATTTCTTGAATAGGGAAGGAAAAGACAAGAAACAGGATAAAAAAAGGTTTAAATTAAACAAAGGTTGAGAAAGAGGGGAGAAGAGTAAGTAAATTAAGAAAGATCAGGAAGCAGGTTTTTTGAAAGTATAAAATGTGAATGTAATTTCATATACTAACCTTTTTATACCATGGCATTTTACTTGCAAATGGGTTGCAGGTACCAAAAAAGCTGAATCTTGAGGCACTGATGCTTTGAAAATAATACATTGGAGCATGTTTTATAAGTCATTAATGACTTATTTTAACAAAAGAAGGTGTGTATGTTATCTTGGCTAATCAGAGTACGGTCAAATCATTATTTTTGTTTCCATGTAGGCTCTTGTCTCGTAAATGCCTTCTCATTCAAGGTGAGTCAATGCACGATTAGTCACTTGAAATGAGAGCAGCCTACCCCCTACGCCCTCTTATATATTGTTCAGCTCAGGGCTACCTTTTGCAGTCACCATGTTTCCTTATTTTCACAGGACTTCCCACGATCTCTTCTGCTACCTCATTTCTTTTCCTGTAGAGGGCTTGGCTAATATATGTGTGCTGCATGTAGGTTCTCAAGTAACTGTTCATTGGATAAAGGAATGAGCAAACAAACTTGACACTCATACTAACAGTGACAGACTAATTGAAATGAGTTGGGTGGTCTCCTAAGGTGGAAGTGTTATTTATTTATTTATTTTGTAAGGAATACAAGTTCTGGTAAGTGAAAGCAATCTCTGTAATGACTCCATGATTGCTGCACAGGATAGTTGGTGGGAGCTGGGGGAATAGTGGAGACCACCTGGATTGGGGTGCAAATGGTTGGATTTCTCTGTGTTTAGACCTGCTCAGAAAGGGTACTATGAGCTGCTCCTTTCCAGTTCTTGGGCCTGTTTTGGCTACTGGTGTCCTAAGTTACTACCAAGAGGACATAAATGTTTTGAGAACTAAAGGTGTTACAAAAGACACCTTTGTGCAATCTCTTCTCTATTTCTAGGTTTTCCCTCAGAAACAGGGACATTACCCTTGATGTAATTTGCAGCACCTCTGTTAGTTGGGATCTCTAGTTCATCACCAGCTTTTCAGAAAAATAAAGTATACACAGAACTTTTCCATAAGGCGATGCAAAATAAAGATTTGAAGTTGGCAACTGATGATTTATGTCATGGCAATTTTTATTATACTTGAGAATGGCACTTGAAATATTAAAATCCTCAATTCTGAGACAGCCAGGGGCTCCCAAGATGAAGGTCAAATTGTTTCTTTTCCTAACACCACTCTTCCACCCCAGGCCTCTGCCAGGCTGAAGAAAGGTAAAGAGCTCTAGTGAGCTTGACCCTGGTCCACTTCTCTGCTGGGATGGCCCTTGGCTTTGTGGGGTAACCCTTGTTTTGCTATTTATTCTCCACGTTGTAGTTTTCATGTCTTAAATCACAGAACCAACAGGCACCAATAACAGATTTCAGTCCCTTCTCTGCTGGGATGGCCCTTGGCTTTGTGGGGTAACCCTTGTTTTGCTATTTATTCTCCATGTTGTAGTTTTCATGTCTTAAATCACAGAACCAACAGGCACCAATAACAGATTTCAGTCCGAGACAGCACTGAAAATATTTCACCTCAATCTCTTAAATGGCAGGTAAAAAGATTTTCAAGGACTGATTCTGGATTGTGAAGAAAGATTTCATTTATAGCATCCTCAACTTCTTCCCCCATAATACCTGACATTCAAACCTTTTTTCTAATTGATTCCTCTCTATTCCTAATAAATCAGCCTGTTCTCCAATGAGTGGTTATAAGCCATTCTTTACTGAAACTTTTCATTTTGGTTTTGGTTATTCCATAGTGATGTGACGGCAATGAGGGGAGAGGGCCTCTTATACTCACTTGCCCAGTCAGATGCTATGTGAAGACTCCCCAGGATGCTAATGCTGAGGGCTTTGCTTGAGACTGTGATATGCCATCCCAGAGACTGGTATGGACAACTGTGTTAGCACATACTGCTCAGTACCCATACTCTGACATGTTAGAGAGAAATGAGGTATCAGGAGTGCGGAGCATTACTAGGATCATGTGAAGACAACATGCAAGTTTTAGCCAGCACATACTGCTCAGTACCCATACTCTGACATGTTAGAGAGAAATGAGGTATCAGGAGTGCAGAGCATTACTAGGATCATGTGAAGACAACATGCAAGTTTTAGCTACTGTGGCTGCTAGGGGAGAAAGAGTCTCAACGTGTTAGAACAAACCTCCACGAGAGCAGAAACTTTGTCTTTTTCACCTCTGTGACCACCGTAACTTGAATGTGCCCAGCACAATGTATGGCACTCACTAAATATTGTTGCTGTTAATAAAAGAGTAATGGAATCCAAGGCTGCAGCAACAGAGGTTCTTATTTAACATGGAATTACAATGGAATCTGAAAACACAGAGAGCAGTGACTAGGTTTGTACCTGGGGTATGTGCTCCTTTTACCCCTAGCAGCACCCACCCCTCCACCCCACCATCCCCATCCTTAGTCGTGAATGGAAATGATAAAAGGAAGGAATCCTGTGGACTAGAGTTAATGGAATTACTATGTCTCTTTTATGCTTCCCTAGAACTTTGTAATTAACATTTATCTCATATTGTTGCTATCAGTATTTTTGTTTTTAATCTCATTTTCTATATTATAAGATTCTTGCCAACAGGAAACCTCTTGAGGTCTTCTATCCTTAGCAACTAGCACAGAATCTGAGAGGAGAATGTTGTAACAAGTTGGTTAACTCTTCTGGATAGGTGTCCTACAATAGAATACTGCTAAGGATATTGCTTAGTCTCAGCCCTCCTCTTAAGGCTTTTTGCCATATTTATGAAATACACTGACATCATTATAGTCAATTTCTATTTTAAACTCACCCTCCCCGCAGTCATATCACAGTTCGTCACAGTGAACTGAGGCTGTGTGCCTGCCTCAGTCTCCACGCAAGACTGGGCTCCCCAAAGAAAGGGTTGTGCCTTTTATCAGGGCATCTCCAGGAACTAGTGGAGTCCCGGGCCCTTAGAATTTCATAAATTAATGTGAATTTTTAGTTCATTAATCAAAGGGCCTCTATTTGCTTTCTTAACAATATAATTATTTCCAGCTGCTACCAGAAAAATAACCAGAGTATTTCTAGGACCAACATCAAAAGTGCCAGTAGCACTTCAGAGTTAGGACTCAGCTCAACTTTCCTCCAGGACTTGCCCTCTGGTTTCCTGACTCATTTGTTATTGGGGGTTGCTGTCTCCTGAACTCACATTGTAGTTCCTACTATTTTATAGTATTAATGTGAAGGGTCCTTTCTCATTAGTGTAGACGATTATGAATTGAGTGTAATGATTAGAAATAAATAAGACATATGTCATGTACAAATACAGTCTAAAAATACCTAAAATACCCTGTGTATGGCAAACTGGGATCTTTCCTTCTAGATTAAATACTTACAAATAAAATATAATTTATAAGAAATGTTTTAGAAAACCTAGTATCTTATTAATATCACATGCTGATCAAGGCCTACATTAATTATGTAATATTATTTTATATGCAGGTTTAAATTTTTCTAAATTTATGTTTCCAAATTAAATGAACTAATAATTAAACTCAAACTCATTTCAATTTATTTTCCTTACGCTATGAATGTTTTCCATACACCACGTACTTCAAAAAGTTCCTGGAAAAACTGAATTAAAAGATATCAGGAATCTGTCCACGAACATTTTGAAGTACTCTCATACAATGCTACAAAAGCTGCAGAGAACACTGACAAATGAAAAATAGAAAAGTACAGAGAGGAATGTTTAAAAAAAGAGATGACAAGAATGAGAGAGAGATTATAAATAGAGGTTAGATAGATAGATACGGAGAGGGAGAGAGGGAAGCAGGGAGGAAAAGCGGGAGGGGGAAAGGAATGGGAATGACTGAGAGGGACAGAATTCGAGGGTGTTGTGAAAGCGAGGGAGGGAAAAAATAGTCAAGTGAGCACATCCAGTGATCCCTTGGTATGCAAGCTGGCCTCTCATCGTGTCTGGGCTCAACACTTTATGATCTAACATAAAGCTTCATCACAGGCCATCAGCAATTTTGTTCACCCTGATAGCCGCCCCTGGCAAGCACCCGGCACCTGTTGTCCAAATCAGCGAGGCCAAGTGGACGCTCCCAGCCCAGTCCCACACCAGCCCAGTCCCACAGATCGCTCTGTCCTCTGGCCCGAGACGGCCTTCTCTGGGGAGTCTTTGTGGATTTGGGCTCCCAGCCCCTGTCGCATCCAGCTGCCTGCTTTTTAAAGTCATGATGGCTTCCATAATTTTAGGCATTATCAGTGGAAATGTACTGCAACCTAATCTTTAAGTTGGTATTCCAGTTTCCGTAACCTGTGAAATCTCAGTGATGTCGTTAGTGCAGTGGGGAACGAAAGAGTTTTCATTTGCACAGTCCTTTCGTCCATATTCTTTGTTAGGTAATTATAAAAACAACATTTCCTCTTCTGTGGCATGAAGAGGAAATTAAACCAGTCTTCCCACACTATCAAAATATTAATTTTTAAAATATTTTAATTGAATCCGTTCCTCAGCAATAACACCTACCATTTATTGAGCATTTTGTATGTGCCAGGGACTGAGCCTGCAGCTTTGCCATGGGTAGTTTTTAATCCTTATAACCACCCTTCCACTATGATTGCCACTCTACAGATGAAGAAAAAGAGGTGCAGAGTGGTTCAGAGATGTGCTAAAGTCCATGAAGTTAGTGGCAAAAACAAGATTATGCACCCATGAATGAGCTCCACAGTTAACTTTTAGCTATTATTTTGTCCAGTTATTATAAAGACTGCCTAAACTGTGCCCATGCATCCTTTAAACACTTAGTTGAAATTGCTGAAATGCTTGACAAATCTTTTTTTTTCATAATGGAATATATTCATAATAGAACTTATTTTCTGGTGAATAATCTTATCTAAAATATTTTCCATATTGTTTTGCTATAATACTCACTGAAGAGAGGGGAAGTCCTCTTCCACAATATTTAGATAGTATCTACCTAGTTAAAATGAAGTGTAGGTGTTGAAACCCTAAGGAAAAAAAAAGATTGCTAAATTTTTTCAGCCCCTTTATTACTAAGACCAGGAAGGAAGTCCTTTCTGATAACATTCTATCAGGGAAAAACAAAGTGTTTTTTTTTTTTCCTTTTTTGTCTTTTTTCATGTCCGGCAACGGATTGCAACCCTCAGTGT
>NW_007726452.1:203038-257893 GCF_000696425.1 Galeopterus variegatus | reverse complement strand
TTGATGTTCTCCCCGCGCCTCACTCAGCCAGTGAGCGGGAACCGGTCTGTATGTGGGATCCGAACCCTCGGCGGGAGCGCCGCCGCACTCCCAAGCCGTGCACTGTAGCAGTGCGCCACCGAGCCGGCCCTGTTTTTGTTTTTTTAAAGTAATTATTATTATTTAGTATTACTAAATTATTAAAGTAATACTAGCTAGAACCTTAAGTCTCTGTCATTAAGGAAAATTTCTGCTTTATTTCTTTTAGCACCTGTATTTACCAGATTCACAAGCTAACTGCTCAGCTCTTCACTACAATTTGCTTGAGCAGATGAAGGCGTGCAAAGGCTGGTAACCACAAGACCACATTTTTGCTGGAGTTGAGAGGACAGGTCGGGAAAGGAGAAAAATTTATGTTTTTATGGAGAAACTATTGTTTTTTTCTGGGCAAAGCTATGGGATCATGGAGAAATCTTATACGCACTATAAAAATTCTTTTTAAAATCATGGGTACACAAACTCTTCCCTTTCCTGTCTTTTCAAAGTGATGTGGATAACACTGTTACTGCATAGGCCAGGCGGAAGGAAAAGTAAGGAAATGACTGTAAAACTTCCTAATTTTTTTCAACAGTTGTGAGGAAGACATAGCAAGATGTAATCTTAAGTGAAATTTTCCCGAAGTCCCAGGAAAAAAGGGAAAACTGCAGGACAGCTTGCAGCACTATAAAGACTTGGGTTTTTCATCTTGTCAGAAAATCCACACCGCTGGTAAAAGCCAGGGGAAGGGCTGGCAGGCCCTGACTCAGCAGAGAAAATGCCACCCACAGTCACTGACTGCTTCCGCAGTAACGGAGCTCCTGTGTTTTCTCTGGAGGCTTCCCACAACCAGGCCAATTCCAGAGTCTCAGATGGGAAACTGGGTTTTTTGAAAACTGAAATTAGACAACATTGTATAAAATTTAAAAGAAGTTTACAATTATGATGCTTGGCTTTTTACATGGACATAAAGTCAGTTTACTGTTGAATAAATAATATTAACCAGATATTAACCACCTAATAGTTTTAAAATGCCTCAAACAGCCATCACCATCATTCTAAACAGAATCTCACATTCTTTTTCAAGATCACTGTTAAAAGATGAGGGGAAACAGCACCATTAAAAGAAGAAAAACAAGGTTCAAAGTCTGTTTCCATGAGGTAATGCACACTATTGACTAATTGTTAAAGGAATCCAGTCTATACCAAGATGAAGTACGGGGTTAAAGAAGGAGGCTTAGAGAAGTGAGAACCCCTCCCACACCCGATCCCCACTTACTGCATTACTTTATTGTTGAAGCCAAAGGGATACATAGAAATCAATGAAAGTTTTGTTGATCTGATCCAGGAACTTGTACACAGAGAAATGGAAGTTACATATCTGAGTTCATCTGCTAGAAACTGCCGGTCTCACATTAACTGCATGTGTATGTGAATGTATGTGTGTACACATGCATGTACAGCATGAAGCAAAGAGCTGTGAAAGAATCTTCAGAATTATTTTTGGTTCAATGTACTTTTGCATAGCTATTTTTATCTTTTTTGTTCCCCTCCAGAAAAAAAAATTTTCAATTTAGTAATTTGGTTCCCAGAAAAGGGAGATTGTTTTATGTTAGGCTGTTTGCAAACTGAATGGTGGTTTCTAATGGAAAACAAATTTCTTCCCCTAATCACAACATAATGACTGGGTTTTGTATAATTTACTACATTTTTCTTTAATATAAATAAAATCTCTCATATTTGTAGGAACTCAATAGTGGAAAGCACTGAAATATTTCCCTATTTCTTTTAATGCTGATCAGCAAATACTCTGATCTCAGTAGAAAGGCATCAGGTGCATAGTTCAGAACTATAAATTTGTTGCACCTCCTATCAGTAAAAGCAAGGTTTGGATGGCTATCTTTCCCCAAATCACAGTTTGTCTTTAATAAGTCTTCACAGTGAGAATAGGTGTGGTTCAGAACAAACATCAGTGCTTTAGAAATGATATCCCTTCCCCAGTAGCAACATACATTGTGGGTATGTGACTAGAATATTTAAAACACCTGTTCACCTGGAACTCAGCCAAATGTGTAATACATTAGAGTGTGCTTGGCTCACTTCCAAGAGTATGTGTCCGTACTGCCATTGAAATACCAAGGGAGCCAGGGCAAAGATACTTAAAGTTTCACACTAGAAGCAATGCACATATATATATAATTTTTAACAACATCATCACACTAAACACAGTTGGCTGGCTAGTACTTTAATGAAATCAATTATTTATTTTTGTGTGAAAAAGGATCTGGCAGGGTAGGAACACTATCATTTTAGCCTTGCTAATTACTTTCATTGTCTTAAAATCTCAATCAACCTCCCCCTTTCCTTTTCCTCCCTCCCTCCCTCCTACCCTCTCTCCCCCCCTCTCTCCCTCCTTGCCTCTATCCCTCCCGTCCCCCCTTCTCTTTCTCTCTCTCTCACTTGCTCTCTCATTGTCTAACTGTGCTCTTCCTCGGATACATAGTAGTCAAACACCAGGGAATAAATTATATCCTAACTCTGTCTCCCAGAGTTCACCAACAGAACTTGGGCGAGCCCCTCGATTTGACAGGGTTCCACCTGTTTTTTTCAACTCTGTTTTGACTTCACTTACAGAATTACTTTGTGACTCCTAGTTTTTCCTTTCCCTACCTTTTCCCTAGTTTTAAAATCTGGATAATGAGGATCTTATTTTTTAACAATTTAATAACTTTATTACTCAAGCAATAGTTACACATGTATTATATATAATAATTTACAAAATGTGACATTTTGTTTGAAAGTAGGCACAAAATATACTGAAATTTTCAGTGTCCAAAGTGTGTGTATATATGAAGGTCTTTCAAAAAGTTCATGGAAAGATTTATATTATCTTTCAATTCTATTTTTCCATGAACTGTTTGAAGTGCCCTCATGTGTATGTGTGTGTGTATGTATATATATATAATTTGACAGGGTAAGAGATTAAAAATTTTGCCTAAATTTACATATGCAGGAAGGAGCAGCAGGAAAGGAAATACCACGTGCATTAGCATCATGTGACCAACATGTGCTAATGGCTATTTATATATTAATTACTTATTTATATAAGTTAATTCTTACAAAAAGAGCAAAAATGAGATTGGCTATCCCTATTTTACTGCTTAGGAAGGTGAAGTTCAGTGGAGGTTTAGAAACTTTCCCAGAATCACAGAGTTTATGAAAGTAGTAGAAACCAGGTTGTCTGACTCTAAAACTTGTGTCCCTTCTCCTACACCACACTGTCTTACAATGAAAAGGCTGGTGGTAGTGTATCCCGACTCCTGATCTGTTTGCGTGAGCACTGAAAGAGCACACACTTCATTAGGAACTTCTAAATTTATCAATTTTAATTTCTTCAATTTGATCTAGAGAAGCTTATACTCATATAGTTTAAAATACACCTCCCAAGGTCTCTATAATTTGCTTCTTTAATACACTATATATGATAAATTGTCCTCAGACAGAGAAATGCATGTGCAGATTATCAATACAAACTGAAATTATGTGCATATTTCAAAAACAACTTGTTTTATATTATAATCACAGAAGTTTAGAGGATGTCATAAATGGCTTAAAATATGTAAGTACAGTGAAAGGTTTTAGGCTTTTTGGCATGTACACATACACATATATTATGTACAAAAATTAAAATATTTTAGAATTCGTTAATGGACACAAAAAATGATTGTGTATTGTGGTGATGGATTAACTAACTATCCTGATCTAACCTTCACACATTGTGCGCAACTATTGAAAATCAACGTTGTACCCATATGTATGTATAGTAAATTATCTGAAAAAATAATAAATAGATAAATACATAAAATTTAAGATTTCAAAACAAAAAAATTTTAAAATATTTTGGCACTTTCATTTTTTACAACTACACAGCTTCTACTAGAGATAGTTACATTTTCCTCTTGAGGACCCTTCCCAAGAGTTGGTCTTCATTATGCTATTCTACTGCTTGAGACCACAGAGTGTCTTTCTCATACCTACTGTACTGCATGTAATTCCATACACAAACATTTATAGTGCTTGATTTACCTGTCTCTTCCCCATTAACCTTGCCTCCTTTCTTATATCTCTTTCTGTGTGTGAATATTCTGTTTATCACGCTCATATTTTGCATGCCCTTGTTTCTTTTTTGTGGCTCTTTGCATAATTCTTCTTTGAAAGGTTTGCCCACATCATCTCTTCATCAATTCACAACCATCTTTCTGAATTTCACTTGTTTGAGCCTAAAAATGACTACTTATCATGGCTGCCTTTCCTGACTTTTTAAATATTCTATTTCCTAGCAGTTACTACTTGATTACATGGTATCGTCATTATCATCATCATTGTCATCATCACCATAAGTGGTGCTATGTGCCAGCCCCTGTTCCAAGCATTTTACAAATGTTCATTCACTTAATTCTCATAATGGCTACGTACTAGGTACTATTAATAACCCCTATGTACAAATGAGGAAATTAAGACACAGAGAGTCTAAGTAACTTGCCCAGGGACCACAACTAGTAAGCAGTGGAGATGGATGATAAGTCAGGCAGTCCACCTCCAGAACCGATGCTCCCCAACACTACACTATGCTGCCTTCTCCAAACGTGTCATAGTTGTTGTGATGCTATTTTGTCCAGCTGATTCTCATATGTAGTTTCTACCTTAGCTGGACTGTAAGTTTTGTAAGGTCACAGACCATGTCTTCTAAACTTCTCCTCCTAGCATCACTATAGAGTTTTGTACATTCTAGAAATCTCATAATTACTGCTTGAATAAAAATGCCTGCAGATAAAATTAGAAGTAAAATTTTTAAATACAAGGATACTTCAAAAATTCATGTAAAAATAGAATTAAAAGATAATACGAATCTTTCCACGAACTTTTTGAAGACCTCCGGTATACATATTAAAGGGCCACTTTTAGATTTGAAGGTAAACATATAATTAACATCTTGCATACTTTAAGTAGTGATTCACAAAATAAATCTAACTGCATTGATTATCACTAATAAAATGGTCTTATTAATTTTTTTGCTACTCTATTTAATAGTTCTTTACTGACACTATAAGCATTTGAAGCATAGAATAGACACACTTTCTCTGGTTTAAACCAACCTGCTTGTATTATTTTGGCTTCTAACCACAGATAAGTAATACTGTAGACATTTCAAATCCCTAATGATTAAGAGGTAGTCAAATCAATACCAACTAAATAATATATAAAGGGTGAATGCAAATTTTATAGCAAAGAAATTAATAATTAACTTACATCTGTTTACTGTAACAAAAATTTGTTGTCAGCTTTTTCTGAAGTTTAACAATGCTTGAGCCAAGATCAATAAATTATATATGAAAATATCACTGTTTAAGGTAACATGTGACAAAAGTAATTATTCAATGTTTATGAATGTTACCTAACTAATCTATTATATGTAGTAATTCATGCATTATTCTTTCTATAGGGTAGCATAACATAGTTATTATATAGCTCATCCACTATTATATCTAGCAATATTGAGTTTTTTCCTTCAGCAATTAAAAAGAACCAATATTTTCCATGTTACAAAGCTTTTGCTAAAGAGTCAGAAATGAATAATATAATATCAAAGGTAATCGTTTCCAAAATTGAATTTATCCTGCATAGCACAAATGAATGAACAATGAAAATTTTGTTTAAAAAGCATGCATATAAAAGGCTTTGTCCCTGGAATACAGCTCTAAGTGGCTCACTATCTAGGTTGAAAATGGTTATGCAGGGTTGTATGTCCTATTTTTCCATGCCTGCAGTAAAGATACAATATGGGAATTCAGCTTGGTAATTACTAATACACCACACAGACACAATTATGCCCTGTATGCTGCATAAAGGAATCACTTGTGGTCTGCATCCATTACAAAGAGCAGCAGGGGGCCAACATGCAAGACGACAAAATGCTTTACAAGACGGAAGGAGACCAGAAGAGTTGATGTACACAGATACAAGGACTTTGATTCTTCTAGCAATGATTTAAGCCTCTTTCCATCAATTATCGTCCTTTGTCTCAAGAGTCTTATCACCAGTAGCATTACAGGAACTGACCGTAACAATGCCCAACCCATATTAACCCCATGAACTGTGCTGACATTTCCACACCCTGTTGCTATGTTTGACCTGGTTATTCAGATTACTTAAGCAAAACAAAATGGGGGAAGGGGGTCACCATTGCAAAACCAGCCTATGTATTTTTTTATGGCTTAGTCAGAATTCCATTTCTTGAAACCGAAAGCCATTCTACTCTCAAAATGTTATTTTTCAAAGTAGTTTCTACTCCATTTTAAAAAATAAAAGTGAAAATCTGCTTGGGTGAAAATTAAAATTGTACGAAAGAGACTAGACATTGGTATAGTAATCCCTTGATATACCGATGTCTCATGTGTGAGGGAGCTAAACTTAAATGTCGGCTGCTCTCTTAAGCTACAATGAGTCACAGGAATAGTTTTCTTCCTGTGAAACTCTTAAGTTTTGAGTTTAATTGCAAGCAGTAAGCGGTTTTTATTGTAACAACTTCCTCTTAATTATTACATGGTGTACATTATTTTATAATACTTTCATTGAAGATGCTCTTTTAAAATACATCTCACAATTATGAATTTTTAAGACCTTAGCAAAGTTATTTATGGCAGTTTGTCAGGTTCTGTGAAACAAAGCCTTGTCTTTCAGAAAATGTTTACAACCTATGAGAGGGGGGAAAAAAGTATCCTGAGGCTAAAATGTTTATTGGCACCTAGAAGTCTGAAGAGAGAGTCAGGCCTGTGGTTTTTTGAGGGCACTTTATCACTGCCCCGCATTCTCAAAGGTTTCTCTGAATGAATAGAACTGGATTACTCAGCCTTCTATTCCACGCCTATTCCTCTCCATTTTCCTTGGCACGACTGAGAGCCAGGCTATTTTTAGTTAAGCAGTTTTCTATTTTTAGACAACTACCAGTTAGAAGACATTTGTTAGGGAAAAATTAAACACACACACACACACACACACACACACACACTCACACAAAGGGAGGCGGGAAAGAAGCTTCCCTCTACAAATTGTAAAGCAGCCTTCAACCTGTAACTCCAGGCATTTCAGCTGCTTTCAATCTTGGAAAAATAAAGAAAAATTCAGAGTTCAGGGTTTTAAAAATAAACCTACCCTCAGGCAAACAAACCAAAATACAACAAGCTGTTACTATGTGAAACAGTGACTACTAAAACAAAGAACATTCTCCAATGATTAAACTGTGAGAAAAAGAATGATTAGGTTTTAAGAATGTTACACGGGCATGTAACAATGACACTTGATATGTGGCTAGTGAGAATAAGGAACTGAACTTTTACTTTCATTTAATTTCAATTTATTCGGCCACATTTTTCTGAAATCTGGTTACACTATCCAAAGTGAATTCATATGATGGAAATGACTGGGTATATAACTGTCATACCATAGGTGCTAAATGTGTCCTTTATATACAAACGTGTACAACAACCTTAAAAGGGGTTAGATTTCTGGAACTAAAAAGTAACAAAGAGTGGAGCTGGTTTTAGATCGCTCATTCTCAGGGTAACGCTGAACTCCCTCAGTTTTTCTATGAAATGATTTCCTTGAGGTCACAGTGATGGAATTTGTTTATGACAAAGGAGCGATTTGAATGCTATTTTGAAAAATAAAGTATCTGATTCAGAAATTGTAGGAGTTACTATTAATTCATATATCTGCTTTTTCTGTAACAATTTTTTTAGATGTGAGGAAAAAAAACAAGCACACATTGTATAGTTTACTGTTTACAGTGTTTCTTATCCTAGAACAGTAGCTCTAAATAGTCACTGAGTTTATTTACTAAAACATAAAGATAAGAGATTTAATTGATATGAAGAGGCTTTCAGAATCTAATTAACCTCCCAGCTAGTCATTAACTCTATGACCTTTAGAAATAATTGACAGAGAATTTTTTTCCCTTATTCAGAACTTCTATCAGGTGGCTAAATTTCAGGGTAACACAGAATATGCTCAATGCCACTGAAACATGACTGGATAATATGCCACATATCTAATGGTAAAATGGGATATATTTCTTATAATATAATCCATCCATCTAATCTGTTGTATACATACATATGGGGCATTCACCTAATTACAGTCCTTTTAATGACTGGGTTTTATTAAGTCTCTTCCAAAAATGTCCTATGAATTATTTTGACCATGAGGATACTGAGGAAGGGATAGCTGCTGCTCCCCCTCTGCACCCACAGCACACCCCCTAACTAACCACATCACACTTCCCAACTGCGTCTGGCCTTGGACTCAGAATCTTTCTCAACGTATGCACCAGGCAGCCACTACTGAGATGGGCACTCACAAAGAAGAGGACCAGGCCAGGTGTGGCAGCACTCATGACCAGTGTCACCTCATTAAGTACTAATAGGACTTTTATATCACATTTCCAGAAAAACCTCATGGACTTGCTTCCAAGAATTAGTTTCACCAAATATCAGTATTAAGAATTTATTTTATATTATTATGATTTTAAGAATGTATTTCGTGGTATGAGCTGATAGATTTTACGGTAAAATCTATTTTATGGTATGATTCTAACCCTCAGTTCTAACTACAAAGAAGAGATGGTCTACAGATGTACTTTCAAACTCCATGTGGAAAGAAATAGATTATTGGAATGGGAAATGTAGATTCTTGTTACTGGAAGTTTGGCCAGCAGCATCAGCATCATCTTGGAGCTTGTCAGAAATATAGAATCCTGCACCCTGCATCATACCCGCTGAATCAGAATCAGCAATTTAGCAAGGTCCCCTGGTGATTTGGAATGGGCCAGAGGCATTTCATTTGAGACCCAATGATTTCTCTTGCCAAACCCTAGCCAAAGTACCAACAGGTTGCTTCTCTCTTCCCCAGGAATCGAGGCACGTTGGTCTGGAAGTCCTTTACTTTTCACCAGCACCACAAGCATTATTTCTATTTGGTTTCCTGTGCTTTTTAATTTTTTTCTCTTACATAGCAACAGCATTTATTCATCTCTGGTTCACTTGGAAGATTCTTACTTTTATTATTAGAACAAATCTGATTTCAACAAACAAAACTTTGGAAAATTTATAATTTTATACTATAATGATCATCAGTAAGTTGATATATATTGAATGCCTACAATGTACCAGACATTGAGATGGCAGCTGGTTACAGAGATGAACAAAATATTGTCATGTCCTTCAGGAAAGAGATTTGTAATTTAAACAAACAAACAAACAAACAAACAAACCCCAAAACAACCGAAAAACCAATAATAGAGTGAAGAAATTGAAATAATAAACACTTTTCTTCTTACTCTAGGCAGTACTCAGAATTATTCCTAAAACTTCACTTTTGACTATTTCACGACTATACAAGTACATTCAGTAACCAATTCTGAGGAAGTAAGAATTTTGTTCTTTTTGATATCTTATTTGATACCTTTTAAAGTCAAACAATGCTACTTTTACTGAGGTGCTATCAATGGCTAGAATGCAAACTTTGGTTGAAATACTCTGCTCATAACCATGTCCCACATGCCATAAAATCTTTAAATATCATTAAAAATTGGCTATTATGATCCAGGCTAAACATTTTCCCCCTTTCACTTCCAGGTATTGGAGGCAGGAGGGAACCACATCAGGACTCTTGTTTGCTCTAATTAAAGGAGACTCATGTAAAATAATAATGATAAAAAGTTGATAATATTGATAAAGAAACTACGTTATGTACAAAAAGGCTGTATTTTGAACTCTATTGTCTTTTCTGCTTCTACTATTATTAGGTAATTCTCTGTTGACTTTCTGTTAGTACTAATGCCTACAAGCCAGTAGGGGTGTGCAATAACAGATAAGAGGAAATTCAGTTTTACTGCCCTGTGCATGTAACTTAAGTAATCTAACATGCACATTATTATTTATTTGACAATGATCACTTTCTTAATAAATGAGGTGTTAAGCAGCTTTTTATGTTTACAAACCATATGCAAATTAAGCAAGAGCATTACTTTAGAAAAGAAATGACTCTTCAGATTTGACCTATAAAAATCATTATGGTATAGTTACGAGACATGAATACATTTTAAAAATTCCAGACTCATTTGTTCTTTTAGACTTTGGGGAACAAATGCAAATGTGATTTACTGGTACTAGTCAAAGTCTTTAAAAGATATATAAACAAATATTAACATTAAAATTCAGGAAAAAATGCACAAGAATTTTTTTTTTTTATGAAATCACTTTTTTCCTCTTTCTTTGGAAGCCACAAGATTGAAAGTTTAAATCTTTATGAAATATACTAATACTCTGTATTTTTTCAACAGTATCTATTAAAAAGTAATTATATACTTGGTTAACAGAGGACAGCACAGACTTAACTGAGTCACTAGCAATACGATCTATTTAAATTATGTTTTATAGTAAACCTAAGAAGGATTTATAATATACTTAAGAGTATTATTTCTCTAAATTCTTTCATAAAGAAAAAGACTGTTTTCTTGAAGAAGTTAATTTACTAATTATAAAGTTAAATACTGGCCCAATATTGCTTTAAGTAAATTAAAATAGTGACAAGAAAGATTGATCATCTTTCTGTTCACAACCTTCAAATTAAAAAACAAAACAAAACAAAACAACACACATTATCCAGCTCCCATGGTTAATGCTCCCTGTCAGCCTGGCAAACTTGCAAGTGCTTTCTGACCAGACAGTAAATTTACTGACTGACTCTGTGGTCTCTACTGATTTAGGGGTAAGACACACTTTTAGTTTTACAGTGAGTGTTTAGTTCCAAATTGGTGTCTCTCAAAGTAAACTTTTATGCTCTGAATTGTAAAATCACAAGGCTAAACATTCTTCACTTCTGACATGCACTCCTCAAATTTTATATTGAAGAATTAATCTTGGTGTTCATTTGAAAATACAATTAGTTTAAATGTCTCCCTTGTCACATTTCAATCTAGATCAGGGCTATCTCGTAGAACTTTCTGTGATGACCAACATGTTCTATATCTTCTCTGTCCAGTTTAGTAGCCATCAGCCACATGTGGCTATTGAAGAGTTGAAATGAGGCTAGTACAACTGAGGAAATGAATTGGACATTTTATTTAATTTAAATTTATTTAATGTAAATAGCTACATGTGGCTAGTGGCTACTGTATTGGAGAGCACAGATATAGGTTATTTGAATGTTTTTTTAAAAAAATTTTTGATAATGCTTTGATAAATTCTACAAATTTTAATGAATTGCTTCCCTGGAACTGTAAAAACATTTTTTTCATACTTTAAATGAGTAACACTGCAGTGTATGATAATTACTTGGTTATATGTCTGTCTCCCCTGTTTGTATATTCTATATGTATATTTTGAGGACCTAACACTCTCTAGACCTCACATTAAGCACTGGGGATATAATAGTATTCATACTTTAAATGAGTAACACTGCAGTGTATGATAATTACTTGGTTATATGTCTGTCTCCTCTGTTTGTATATTCTATATGTATATTTTGAGGACCTAACAGTCTCTAGACCTCACATTAAGCACTGGGGATGTAATAGTCAGCAAAATATGTACAGTCCCTGCCCATCAGGAGTTTAAAACCTAGTGTGGAACAGACAACTGGATAACAACTTCAACAATCCTCCCGTGGGGAAAATAAAACACATGATGACTGTAATATAGGAAAAGGACCTAACAAAAGTTACAGGAGGCTTCAAGGATGACTTTCTAAAAGTATGTATTGGGACTTGAATTAAATAAAGAATAACTAAAAGCTAAGCAAAGACCTAGAAAGGAATTTGAAGACAAAACAAATAGAGCTTGGAGAAGCTGAAGGATATAAATATGTTTAGTGTGACTTGAGCATAGGATGGGAGTGGTGGGGGAGGTTGATGGGAGGAAATAGCAAACGGTGAAGCTGGATAGAAAGAGAAATACAAAGGCCAGATTATGCATGGCCTTGTGAGCCACCTCAAGAACTGAGATCCTTGAGGGCCCTTGGTGCTATCTGTATCTCCAGACATTCCATGGCATGTAGCACACAGCAGGAACTCAACAAATCTTTGTTCAGGGAATGTTTAAAAGAATGAAAACCCACAAATTGACCAAACAAATAAATGAATGTGCTTTTGCTCTTAAGATAAGTATCTGTACATAATATACATCTGTATAGCATACATGAAAATAATTTTATATATCTATATTTTTATAAGTATAAAATTGGAACCTATTTAATTGGTTTAGATATAATGAAAGTTCAAATAAAATAGGCATATTTTCATATTTTACATCCATTCCTGAAATTTGTAAAGAAATCCAATTCCACTATTTGCTGTATTTGCTTTTCAGCAAAAATTGCACTCACTAATTTTCACCAAACTATGTAAGGGTAGTTAGCTTGTTGGTAACCTCCAGTAGCAATGTAAAGTAGTAAGGTTATAAGTTATTTTAAGGGCTTTGAAGTTTCAATTCAGTCCTTAATTATTACAGTGCAAGGAAATATTTTGCTACAAAAGCTATTCTTAGATGTTTTCAAATCCAAACAGGATCAGGCGACAGAAAAAAAAATTCAGGTAAATGTCAGATCTCTCTCTCACACACACACACAATTCTTGCCCATTTTGCATATAAAAATGAGAGCCAGCAGTCGTCTATTGGACAGTTGTGAGTCCACGGCTTCTTCTGCAGGAACTACATCCATCTTTGAATTTCCTAAGGAGCAGCAAAGGGCCTCGTGTTCTTCCCTTCCATGCTTAATCACTGTACTACTGGCCCAGACTGGCTGAGCAGCTCAACAGAATCAGTGAGTCACTGAGTGGGTGAGAGCTTCCTCCCTGGCTGGGTGCTAAGTGATGCTCCCACATGGGTTTTCTGGTTAGAAAACGTGCTGAATATTAGATAACCTGTCTGGGACCTCTGTCAAAGGATCACCTGGAATGATCTGGCAGAATACATGACCTGGCTGAATGAAAGTTTTTTCAAATTGTTAACCCTATGCTTTCGTTTCAGCAACTTGTACTGCATTAATGAGGTTATTGCTCCTTTGCCCTCCAATTGTTCTCAAGCTGATTTTTGCGTATAGGTTTTATATCCTTCACAAGAATGCCTGTCTTCTGCTGTTTCAGAATCCTTTGCACAGTGCTGAGCTTAAGCTACTAGTGCATGCTAAATCATTGCTAAGTGAAGCTATCGCTTGTAAATGTGTCCTGTGGGACTGTGTTCTTCAGATCCTTCTGAAGTGCTCACCAACCACATCTTCTTCCAGGAACACAGCCCAGCATAAACTGGTAGGGTTTGCTCTCCTAGGCAGGTAAGAGAACAAGGAGTGGAGCAACAGAGTTGGAAGTGATGAAAGGGGCCATTCCTAATACTATTAGAATCCCTACTGAATTCCAACAGCCTCAGAAGCTAGCATTTTTGGGTAAATGCCAGTGTACTTGTCACAGAGTTAAATAAAATGGACTTTCTTCAAAGGAAATTTTTAATACTGTAACTTTTTTTGTTTTTTTAAACCAATGGATTAAAAACTTAACACATTTACTAAATCTGGCATATTTATGTATTGTATCTAAACAGATATTCAAGCTGCATTATAATATAATAATAAAAAAACTATCTCAGTCTGTCTGTTAAGCCTTTGTGAGTCTTTGTGCCATTGTAACAGTAGTGCTAATTATCAAGACATGATAATTATGCAGAGCTTTTTTGCTATAGAAGGAATCTTTTTCAACACCCACACACTGCACAATTTCCTATGACCCTATAACACTACTCTGGTATGGCCCAGAAATGTGTATTTCAGTCTAAATGCTGGGAATTACATGATTTCTTTCTCCTTCCACCTTTTTTTCTTGTGAGTAAATGGATTTTAGAGGGTTAAGAGAGAGAGGTAATGGTCCAAGTGGGAAATATAAAACTAATGACCCTTCATGAAACATATTATGTTCCTCATTAAACTTACTAAGTTAAATGTATTCCATTAAATTAGAATGTTAACCCTATGCTTTCGTTTCAGCAACTTGTACTGCATTAATGAGGTTATTGCTCCTTTGCCCTCCAATTGTTCTCAAGCTGATTTTTGCGTATAGGTTTTATATCCTTCACAAGAATGCCTGTCTTCTGCTGTTTCAGAATCCTTTGCACAGTGCTGAGCTTAAGCTAGTGCATGCTAAATCATTGCTAAGTGAAGCAATCGCTTGTAAATGTGTCCTGTGGGACTGTGTTCTTCAGATCCTTCTGAAGTGCTCACCAACCACATCTTCTTCCAGGAACACAGCCCAGCATAAACTGGTAGGGTTTGCTCTCCTAGGCAGGTAAGAGAACAAGGAGTGGAGCAACAGAGTTGGAAGTGATGAAAGGGGCCATTCCTAATACTATTAGAATCCCTACTGAATTCCAACAGCCTCAGAAGCTAGCATTTTTGGGTAAATGCCAGTGTACTTGTCACAGAGTTAAATAAAATGGACTTTCTTCAAAGGAAATTTTTAATACTGTAACTGTTTTTGTTTTTTTAAACGAATGGATTAAAAACTTAACACATTTACTAAATCTGGCATATTTATGTATTGTATCTAAACAGATATTCAAGCTGCATTATAATATAATAATAAAAAAACTATCTCAGTCTGTCTGTTAAGCCTTTGTGAGTCTTTGTGCCATTGTAACAGTAGTGCTAATTATCAAGACATGATAATTATGCAGAGCTTTTTTGCTATAGAAGGAATCTTTTTCAACACCCACACACTGCACAATTTCCTATGACCCTATAACACTACTCTGGTATGGCCCAGAAATGTGTATTTCAGTCTAAATGCTGGGAATTACATGATTTCTTTCTCCTTCCACCTTTTTTTCTTGTGAGTAAATGGATTTTAGAGGGTTAAGAGAGAGAGGTAATGGTCCAAGTGGGAAATATAAAACTAATGACCCTTCATGAAACATATTATGTTCCTCATTAAACTTACTAAGTTAAATGTATTCCATTAAATTAGAATAAATAGGATTTAAAATTTTACCTGGGAGTAGTAAACTATCTTAACTTTCAACTTTATGTTAGATGCATTCTGACAATGGATTCCTCAAGTCTCTGATGTATCAAAGGTTCTTGGCCTCCATCACAATTTATGTCCGAGTGCTACAGAGGCTTTCAAACTTAGTATGTCTAAAAATTACTCGGGGAACTTGCTATAAGTGCAGTTTCCCACCCAGGTCCCTTCTTCTCCACCAAGTATCTCAAGCATCCTGGTTTCAATGATCACACTTTGAAAAATACTCCATATAGAATGATATAAAATTTTATCAAGCTTAGAGATCCCACCTTACTTCTATGATCTCTGTTATTACTAAAATATGGAAAAGCCAAATATGTGAAGAATGTGTGACTCAGGGAGTTGAGCAGGGCAGATTCGCCATGTGTTAGATGTACATATTATGTTCATCCAAAGAACTGAGCTATTGAACCTTTAGATTTGGCTTAGGAGACCTAGAATATCTTTTGGGAGATTCAGAGCTTTAATCTGTTGATGTAAAATGCAAGAAAATGGAGTTACTGCTTTACTCTATTTTTAAAAGTACTGCTTTTTAAAAAAATATCATGTTGCAAAGGACTTTCAAATTCAATGCTGTCACTTTTGAGATGAGAAAACTTCAGCCCAGAGAGGTAGCTAACTTGCCACAGAGCACGATGGTGCAAGATGAGGATTCAAATGCAGGACCTCTGACTCAACCAGTGTTCTTCTCATGGCCTTTAAAGAGCTCTGACTCTCACATATCCATCTGTCCAAGAATATGAAAATCTCATACGGTATGTGAAGTTTTAAGTCACCTTTAAGTCATATAGTGTATTCCTGAGAAACACCCTCAGAAGATGAATTTTTCTAGATTTTAAAGTCCTTTAAGAAAGCAAATTTTAAAAATCAACACATTTTTCAACTGGTTCAATATGGTTCTACTGCATTTCACATCACTGGACCAGTTTAAGTCTAATGACAAATTCCAACTCAACTTCATTTGTTACCCTGGAATTTCTGATATAATGATTTTAGTAATGAGATGGAGTTTTGAGTGTAAAGTTTTGTTTTTGGGATTTGTGTTAAATACATGTGAGTGCACACACGCCTTCACAAAAGCATCTGTGTGATTTGGCAACTGCCTAGTTTTGTTCGTCTTCATGTTTTTTTTTTTATGTACTTTCATGTTTATATGTGTACATGAGTAAAAAGCTATCTGAAATAGTAAATTTCATGAGCAATTTTAAATTTCAAGATCAAGGCAAGCATCCAATGAGAATGATCAGTTAATGAAAAACTAAAAATGATGTAGAGGATTTTAAGCATATTAGGTCTCATTATTCACTTTTGTTTCTCTGAAATAATTCGCTTGGCCAATACTTTTGAAAAACTTCCAAATAAAAGCCAATAAATGAGAATTAGTCTTAGATAATTATAACAGGTAAAAGGGAGATAGATTGGGAGGCATATTAATTCTACCAGGATGAGTACTACATTTTTTCATAATATGGAACCAGTCTAAGCAATGACAAGAATGATGTGTACCTTGGCAAACTGACTGAGCACATACTTTAAAAACATTTATTATTTTTCTTTTAGTTCTGAGAAAGCAGCACAATCTAAGAAACCAAGAGTAGAGACATGGGTGAGGAAAACAGGCAGATGGGAACCATTCTCATGATACCTCTTCTTTTTTTGGTTTAATAGTCATTGCTCATGAAGGCAACAGCGTTTAAACAATATATATACTGAAAATGTTTAAAAAGTCTCAACTAAAATTGTATGACATGTTATTTATGCTAACAAATGTAAAACATTTTTGAGTTTCAACACGATGCTTACTTATTTTTGGCACAATAAAACAATATTTTAAATCTGACTCTGATAAAACACTGTTAACATTTAGAAATTCATTTTCATCTGATTTCTGTGTCCATGTATGTTAAGTTTTCATTGCTATATAAAATGACATAATTTTTAGGGAAAAACATTTCTAGAAGAATAATTGTCCCTATTCTTTCAGCAAGAAAGTACTCGGAGGGTTGAATTAGAAAGAAGAGAAAAACTGGAAGTGAAAGGTTGGAGAGTGAGTTCATTTTTAAATACACTTTTTTCCTTTACTATACTGGGAAATCATCAGATGTCATCTAAAATGTGGATGAGCTGTCCCCTGGCCATAGTTCCCAACCCTGAAGTCCTGATATACAGCAGTGACAATGATCATTCACTATGGATGAGGCAATAATTTGACACTGGTACTTGATTTCTAGCAAGGACCAGATGCTACGTTGTCCCTGTCATCGTATCACTCTATCTTGCATTTCGAGGGGGAGGGAAAGGATGACGAATAGTTGGGATGATAACCCTGGGTATATATATCCATGGGACTACAAACATCCTAGAAAAAGAAAAGAAAGGTGGGCTCTGTGTGTGTGTGTGTGTGTGTGTGTGTGTGTGTGTGTGGTAGGGGGGATTCCAAACACACCACAGCTCTGCTGAAGCTTGGGACTCAGCATGCGTGCTCTCTCACCTCCACGATGTCTGAGTTTGTCCGGCTCTCATGCGGCTCGTTGTACTCCGTGTACTTGAGCAGCACCTTGTCCATGTCGGTGCTGGCATACTGGAACAGCTTGTTGGTGCTGTTGAAGATGATCAGTGCAATCTCACAGTCACACAGCACACTCAGCTCGTAAGCCTTCTTCATCAACCCAAATTTCCTCTTTGTAAACGTCACCTGGAAAAAAGAAAGCAGGCGGGTTTTTTAAAAGAAAAAAACAAATCATGTATGTGTGTAGTTTTGGGTTTTTTTATAATACTTTTTCTTTTCCTTCGCAAAACAATGGCATGTAGCTGTCAGAGCCCTTGGGCACTAACACATTTGTAAAGAAAGCAAATAAATCTAAAACAAATTTCTGCTTAGAATTTGAAAATGTGTGATTTTTAACTTGTTGCTGAATGTGAAATCATAGATGCAAGATTTAATGTAGAGCATTTTAATGAAGCTGACCAGAGAACTGTTTATGTTTCTTTGAGCATCTTAAGATTGTACAAAAAGTTAATTTCAGCGTGATTAAAGTCTTTCTCAGTTTTAAGTTTGCAGCTTGTCTTTTGACCACTTGAAGACTGGACATGACATTATGAACCCACATTTTAGATCTGTGTTAAAAAAAAAATCTTAAAATTGTTTAGTCTCATGCTATTTAATTGAAAACACTTGAAGGGATGTNAATAAATGAGAATTAGTCTTAGATAATTATAACAGGTAAAAGGGAGATAGATTGGGAGGCATATTAATTCTACCAGGATGAGTACTACATTTTTTCATAATATGGAACCAGTCTAAGCAATGACAAGAATGATGTGTACCTTGGCAAACTGACTGAGCACATACTTTAAAAACATTTATTATTTTTCTTTTAGTTCTGAGAAAGCAGCACAATCTAAGAAACCAAGAGTAGAGACATGGGTGAGGAAAACAGGCAGATGGGAACCATTCTCATGATACCTCTTCTTTTTTTGGTTTAATAGTCATTGCTCATGAAGGCAACAGCGTTTAAACAATATATATACTGAAAATGTTTAAAAAGTCTCAACTAAAATTGTATGACATGTTATTTATGCTAACAAATGTAAAACATTTTTGAGTTTCAACACGATGCTTACTTATTTTTGGCACAATAAAACAATATTTTAAATCTGACTCTGATAAAACACTGTTAACATTTAGAAATTCATTTTCATCTGATTTCTGTGTCCATGTATGTTAAGTTTTCATTGCTATATAAAATGACATAATTTTTAGGGAAAAACATTTCTAGAAGAATAATTGTCCCTATTCTTTCAGCAAGAAAGTACTCGGAGGGTTGAATTAGAAAGAAGAGAAAAACTGGAAGTGAAAGGTTGGAGAGTGAGTTCATTTTTAAATACACTTTTTTCCTTTACTATACTGGGAAATCATCAGATGTCATCTAAAATGTGGATGAGCTGTCCCCTGGCCATAGTTCCCAACCCTGAAGTCCTGATATACAGCAGTGACAATGATCATTCACTATGGATGAGGCAATAATTTGACACTGGTACTTGATTTCTAGCAAGGACCAGATGCTACGTTGTCCCTGTCATCGTATCACTCTATCTTGCATTTCGAGGGGGAGGGAAAGGATGACGAATAGTTGGGATGATAACCCTGGGTATATATATCCATGGGACTACAAACATCCTAGAAAAAGAAAAGAAAGGTGGGCTCTGTGTGTGTGTGTGTGTGTGTGTGTGTGTGTGTGTGTGGTAGGGGGGATTCCAAACACACCACAGCTCTGCTGAAGCTTGGGACTCAGCATGCGTGCTCTCTCACCTCCACGATGTCTGAGTTTGTCCGGCTCTCATGCGGCTCGTTGTACTCCGTGTACTTGAGCAGCACCTTGTCCATGTCGGTGCTGGCATACTGGAACAGCTTGTTGGTGCTGTTGAAGATGATCAGTGCAATCTCACAGTCACACAGCACACTCAGCTCGTAAGCCTTCTTCATCAACCCAAATTTCCTCTTTGTAAACGTCACCTGGAAAAAAGAAAGCAGGCGGGTTTTTTAAAAGAAAAAAACAAATCATGTATGTGTGTAGTTTTGGGTTTTTTTATAATACTTTTTCTTTTCCTTCGCAAAACAATGGCATGTAGCTGTCAGAGCCCTTGGGCACTAACACATTTGTAAAGAAAGCAAATAAATCTAAAACAAATTTCTGCTTAGAATTTGAAAATGTGTGATTTTTAACTTGTTGCTGAATGTGAAATCATAGATGCAAGATTTAATGTAGAGCATTTTAATGAAGCTGACCAGAGAACTGTTTATGTTTCTTTGAGCATCTTAAGATTGTACAAAAAGTTAATTTCAGCGTGATTAAAGTCTTTCTCAGTTTTAAGTTTGCAGCTTGTCTTTTGACCACTTGAAGACTGGACATGACATTATGAACCCACATTTTAGATCTGTGTTATTGTACAAAAAGTTAATTTCAGCGTGATTAAAGTCTTTCTCAGTTTTAAGTTTGCAGCTTGTTTTTTGACCACTTGAAGACTGGACATGACATTATGAACCCACATTTTAGATCTGTGTTAAAAAAAAATCTTAAAATTGTTTAGTCTCATGCTATTTAATTGAAAACACTTGAAGGGATGTGATCGTGCTCTCAGACAATGTAGTATTCTGTTTTCTAGAAATCCAGCAGGGTGTTGGGAAGTACTTTAGCCATAATATTGTTAGGGTTTTGGTTTCATTCTTCCCCTCTCAGGCCAGAAACTGTATTATTATCTCTGACTTTTCTTCTTCTAATCTAATCTAATACCAAGTCCCATAATTCCTTCCCTTAAAATATTTCTCAGGTTCACACTTGTCTATTTTCCAGACAGCTCTATCATTTGTGTCCTTATCATTTCACTTTCGTACAGCCTTGCAGCTTCCGGCCCTAGACAATCTCCCTGCCTGGAATCATTCCCTCCTCAATTCATTCTAATCTGCAAAACCTCACTCTTTGTCCTGCCTTTCTCCTGAGGAGCTGTCTACAACAGCTCCCTTTCCTAGCTTTGAATATGTCCTACCTGCCAATCCTATAAAATGCAAATATGTATGTCACTCTTACTAATTTCAACCCTCTCTTGATTAAATTTCTGCTTGTCATTCCAGCTTGCCCACTAGAAAGGTGCAAACATTCTTAATTATAAGCCTTTATATGGTCCAGTGTTTCCCAGCATGTATTCTGTAGAATATCATTCTTAGAAAATATCCCTTTAGAGTGAAGTTCAATGGCCCAATACATTTGGGAAATGAGGCACATTGGTATATTAAAGGCTGAGAAACCTTTCAAACTTTGTTTATCCTGCTTGCCAAATCTACTGCTGACAGGACACCTTTGCTTATTTATTTATTTTGAAGAGAATTTACTACCATTCTTTAAAGCTAGGTTTCTGAAACCTAATACTCTGGGAAATGCTGACTAACTTAATGGAGCTATTGTTTTCAGTAGGGACCATTCAAATTTTTTTCTCAGCTTCAAATACAACGCATCTCGCAGAGCCCACTCAGTTTTACCTACCACCTACTTGTGTGTAATTCCTCAATCTAGATTTCCCTTCTTTATTTTTCTCTTTGTCTCCAGACACCAATGGACATCCTTCAGTCTTGCACAGCTAAACATCCAAGGAATACCAAACCCTCCAAGCTCAGCCTCATTATCTTCTCTCCCAAATCTGCCTCCCCTTCTGGGTTCCCCATCTCACCATATGTTCAGTCACCCAAACCAGAAACTGCCTAGTAAACTTTGAATCCTGCTCTCTCCTACACCGTGTTGACAGAAACTGTGAACAAGGAGACAGAAAACCTGACCTCCCAGTCTCCTCATTCCTCCTCATTTTTGTTAATATTGTTTCATCTACCTCTCTTTATTTTCCTTTAGTAGCACTTATCAAATTTTATAATTTGTATATTTTTGTTTGTGATGATTTGTTTAACGTATGTCTCTCTCATGGTGGTACGTGCTACGCAAGTGCACGTTCCGTGTTGACTTTGCTCACTGCTGTGTGCCCAGTCCCTAGAACAGTAGACACACATGGGCACATGGTAGAGATCTGTGGTACAAAAAACTTAATAAGGGAAACTCTTGTGTGAAGCCTTTAGAAATATCAAGTTGATGTACATTATATAAAATGACACAATAACTTTTCCCATGAATTTTTTTAACAATCCATACAGAGAATTTTTAAAAGATAAATTTATAGTTTACTTAACAATGATTATATTATTTTATTACATTGCTATTGGAAGTAACACGGAAGAAAGGAAAGAACAGGGGGTTTGGATTCAGAGAACCCTGGACTTGAATGCTGAATCTGCTATTTCTAGTCTTGAAAAACTCACTTAACTTCTTTGAGTTTGATTTTTCATCTGTAAAATGGAGGTAACACTTACTCTTAGGGTTGCTGTGAGGATTGCATAAAATAACGTATGTACTGTATTGAGTATAGTGCTTACAGTAGATGCTCAATAAGTCTTAGTTCCCACCCCTTTCTTAGTTGAGTTAATAGGAAAAGAATAATTAACAAAATATATGTGTCTTGGTGGCTGGAAATGTCACCTGATTAAAAAGGCTATTTGAGGATGTTACTACTCTTGATAGAAGGATAAAGCTGGGCTATCTCCACTGATCATCCTTGAGAAAATAAAGCATTTAGTTAGGTATCTACTACCTCACATCAGCTAGTCAATATCTACTCAGATATGTTATTTACATTTCAACTTGGACAATTTTTCTTTGTAGTAATTGCCAATGTTTTACCTTCTATTTTATGTTTATTGATTGTCTTTCTAAAGTGCTTGTGATAAAATATAGTTAGTGCTTTATTTTCATATCTGATTATCATACTTCAGAAACTTTTATTTTAGTTCACTGAGATGAGTCCTGATTGATATTAAGGATGGGCTAAAGACTACCTTTTCAGAAAGGATAAAGAAGCATAATCATTAATTATATGGATCTATACAAAATGTCTTTTAATATTTCTTTTAGATCTAATTAAGATATAAAATTATACCTGCATGTTGTTATTTTATTTAGTGAAATAAGCTACAGACTATGTTCAATACAGAAAGCACTGACCCAAAATACTTTCACGTGTCTAAAACTGCTTTTAATCAGACTTCATGACCACAAACTGTAGGTGGAATGTCTCAATACAGTATGGTTTCTGTTGTACTCAAACCTCAGAATTTAGCATGTTACAACATTCACCATCAAAGTACACTTCAGTACAGAAGTATCATTAAAGCTACTATTTGTGTTTACTTTTAGGTGCTTCTCAACTTTTGTGTAATCAAATAGGCTGCTGGATAATGCATACTTATTCAATAATACCTGTCAAAAAAGTCAGTGCATATAGATTCTTTTCATTAAAACTGCAAACTGGAATGATGATGACTATATTAAAGCATTTAAGAAAATATCTTCAAAACCTACTCTTAATTGCTCTAAATTTAATTCTGTATTATGCTCATATTCTTCATAGCATACTCAAAATGTATTTTATAATGCTTTTTCTCATTGTTCATAGTTAGATAAAATTGTTTTTAAGCATTAAGCTTTCTAAAGAGATCGGAGATATTACTTCTCGTTTAAAATATGCCACTCAATGACACAGATTGCAATTCAGAGCTTTTATACTTAAATATAATAATGTATTGTAATGATTACATTTTTCATAATTTGACAATAATTTGTAATGGGGACAAGTCTATATTCCTATTTCAATAGGATATTTTCAACCTTAGGTAAGACAGAAAGCTGTTTTTAGCTAATAGGCAAAGAGTTGCTCTTTTCCAGTGTTTACATCAATCAAGGTGCCTCAAGACAAGAATAAAGACAATATTTTCAAGTGGGCACTACAATTCAACATTTAATTTTCAGAATTAAAGAAACTTAAAATGTGATATGTGTAAAAAAGTGAAACCACTCTGTAAACACTGACCATTTTATATATTTTTCTTTACCTCTTGAATCTTTAAACAGCCCCAAATGTAATGATGATGTATTAAGATGTCTCAGTATTAAGTTTTATAGTAACCCTAAGTTTTAAATGCTAACATAAGGGCAGGAATCACAAATTTTATGTTCACAATGGCTCTAGAACCTACTAGGTATGAGTCTGAAATTGAAATTTGAATTTGAAATTGAGAAAAAGCATATTCATTGAATACAGCTCCATACAATCCAGTTGTAAAGAAATTAGGAAAGTCTATTCACATAAAAATAATTAAGCCAACTTTACTGAGCATTTTCTACATGCCAAACATTATGCTAAGCAACATTCATCGAACATTCTCCATGTCAGACATTTGTGCTACGTGACGTGGCTTCTATTACATAAAACAATATCTCCCTTGTTCATGTTGCTTCCTCGTGGCTGGAGGAAAAAAAGTCATTTAATTCCTTAATGCTTAAAAGGAATTTTCTTTATTTGGAACAAACTGTATCACTTGGCCAATAGAGTTATGTTTTCAGTCATTTCTAATGATGCGAATTTCTATTTTTATTTAGAGTTGGGTGAATTCGGTTTTTGTTTTCAGACTAATTCTTTCTCTAGACTGAGCAAGAAAAATAATAGTAGATGCTAACCAAATCAAGATGAATATGAAGTGAAATCTATCTTATTGGTTATTTCTTTTCTTGTAGTTGGTGAAAGCTGATTGTGGTATTATGCCCCCTCCCTTTCCATCTGGCCACAGGCAGCTTCCACGATGCTGCAAGGCTTAGTTTAAGTGCCAGTTTCTTCTACGAAGCTTTCATTGTCAAAGTCAGATAAAACTCATTCCTCCCTCATTGTAGTCCTCCAGAACTTTTTACACACCTCATTACCAGACTTAGTCTAATATTATTGAGTTGACTTCTGCTGGCTTTTGAGTGCCCTGAAGACCCCAACTCAGTCCTCCCATAGACTCTGACTAGTGGACATCAAATGAAGTTCACTGAATGAGTGAACTATGGAATGAAAATACTCTGTTTTAAAGTCTTAATGTCCCAATATAATTTTCTTTTAAAAGTAGATACTTTTTTTACTTGCCTATTTTGACAATTTAGTCTCCCCAAAGTAAGAGATTCTGGTCTCTCTCTCTCTATATATATGTATACTTCACTAAGCAATTTAATATGTTAGTGACATGAATCTCCAGAGAAAGTAATCATACTTACAGTTTATAATAGAGAAGCTAGAGAATGTCTAGAGAGAAATATTTATGTACATATGCTATAGACTTCAAGAAAAAATATTTCAAAAAGTTCAGATAAAAGCAGTTTATATTCCTTGCCTGGATGACTCATCATGAAAGATGGCAAAGTCTGAAGATAAAACAATTACTTTTATAATCACAGGATACAGAGAGAAAGGGGAGGATCTAAGGGTTTGAGATAACAGTGTTCAGCAAAAATTTGTTGAACTTTCTGTTGAGTTCAGATTTTCAAAGAATGTGTATTTGGAAAAGTGTGTGATGAAATCTTCATGTACAATATTATATATCTGAGACTGATTGACAGTAATTTAAATAATTTAAGTATGGCTTAAGAACTATACTTATTGAGGCTGAATTAAATGATCAATGTTAAGTTTAAGAGAAAGTCTCTAGTAAAGTGTCATGGAGTTCAGTATCTTTCCTGTCCCAGGCAATATTTTAATCACTGGTTTAGATGAAAATGTAGAAGGCATGCTTATCACATCTGCTTATAGCATAAATCTGGGTGATAGAGCTAACCCAATAGATGGTAGAGTCTATATCCACAGCTCCTTCAACAGACTTTAGAAAGCTGGTTCACAGGGCCGGCCCGGTGGCGCACTGCTACAGTGCGCTGCTTGGGAGTGCAGCGGCGCTCCCGCCGAGGGTTCGGATCCCACATACAGACCGGCCGCTCACTGGCTGAGCGAGGTGCGGGTGCAACATCGAGGGTTGCGATCCCGTTGCCGGTCCCGGTCCGGTTCGGGCGCGACACTGAGGGTTGCGATCCATTGCCGGTCACGAAAAAAGACAAAAAGGAAAAAAAAACAAAAAAGAAAGCTGGTTCACAGACAACAATATGAATCAAACAAAGGTAATTTTAAAGTCTGAATATGTATTTTTAAAAAATTACACAAGCTAAGGTTAGAGGAAGATTAATGTAATAGCTGAATTTCAGAAAAGGATCTAAAGTTATGGTGTTCCATAGTGGGAATTAACTATTCTACTGATCTTTTTGATAGTAAGAACAATCCGTGGTACAGTATTCAGTTCTGAGAGTTACATTTTAAGAAGGCACTGACAAAATTAGAGCATCTACAGTATGACAAACAGATTGAAGGGTCTGAGAACACTTTTGCATGAGAAACCATTGAGGGAATCAAATGTTTAACAAAGAAAAAACAGAGTTAAAAGTGAAATGTTAAACACTTTCCAAGGTCTGAAGCATTGTGGCCATGTGAAGAGGTGACATGAGTTATTGTGTTTTGTTCCACAGAGCAAAATTAGAAAGCATTGTTGAAAATCATAGGGAGGCTCAAAATAGAGAACTGTCCAAGAGTGGACCTAGGCTCACCAAGAGGGAAACAGCTCATTCCTCAATATGTTCAAGCAGAGCTGCATATCAAGAAAGGTGTAGAAGGTGCTCCTGAATTAAGTGGGAAGATTTACTAGAGACCTTTAAAATATTTATCCTAATTTTTAGATGTTCAGATTCTATGCCTAGATTGTGCAGACTTTTGGGTAAAGGGCAGGGTAAGAGTGAATGGTGCTATGGTTCAGATAAGCATCCACTTCCGGAGTTTCACCTTACAGAATGTCATGTGTTTTGGTTACTCAATCCCATCAATATTTTAAAATTATCACCTTTCATTTCCATATCCCAAGAAATAAAATGGGGCTACCTTTTTTTGTGATTAGAAGAGACCCAAAAAACTGTAAAGAATTTGAGTAGACAACATTATATGATGCACTGAAAAGACACAGAAAAATAATTGTCCAGATTGATAAAATAGGAAGTTCTCATTATTAAAGTATTTTTTAAAGAAGCAATATATAGGCATCATTGCTGGGGCAGTGTGATGTAGAAGCAAAAACATGGGAATTGAAAATAAAGTCTCGACTCTGCCGTTTATGACCTGTGTGTCCTTGAGTAAATTGCTTAACTTACCTGAACCTCCAATTTCTCACCTATAAAATGGAGAGAATAATAGACATCTTATGGAGTTTTTATGAGAGACAAAGGGATATAATACAAGTGTAAGTGGCTTGTTGACTGTGAAACACTGTACAGGGCAAGCAGTACCTTTTCTCCAATGCACCAGGCACTTCTTGGTATATACTGTGAAAGGCTTCTCCTTTCACAGTATATACCAAGGACCTGCCAACTTGTGTTACCATTATTTACTTATGTCTAGATTAGAGTGTCTCTCTCAACTGGACCCCAGGCTGTCCTGGAAAGCCTGGACCAGCTTCTGTACATCCTTGTAACCTGAAGTCTAAGAACAGTACTTGGCTAAATATTTGCTGAATGAATGAATAGGTAGATGGATGGAGGAATTGATGCATTTTTTGCAATCCAAAATAAACACCTGAAAATAAATTTCTATGTATGCTCAAACTATGTTCATAGGAAGTCTGTCAGTGAGAGAGGACAATTTCACATAGTTGTTTTACTTTTTGTCATTTTAACTTACAGTAAAAACATACAGTTGGTAAAATTGAGGAGAAAAACCAGACTGGGTCAAATTTCAAGAATTGGTTTGTTGGTAAAATTGGAGTATATCATATTTCTTACAATTCTGTTTTTAGACAACACTATTGATTTTTCTTGGTGATTTTTTTCTAATAAGTTCAAAGACTTTACCATAAGTTATCTCACTACATTTGACAGTATCTCTTTGAAGTTACTACTTGGCACAATTTATCATCCCCATTTCTCAGATGAATACTGTAAACAAAGACATGAATTGCCTTTTCCAAGGTCACAAAACCAGTCACTGGATGGACTAGAAATAGAACCCTCTTCACACAAAATTCATCTTTCTTTCCGTTAGTCAGTGTTCCTTTCCTCTTCTAGATACCTAGGCATTTCATGGGCTGAAGTTCAGCCCATCATGGACCCAGTCAGCTGTTTATTGAGCAGTATTCAGGTACTGTAGTTTGTAATGTTACATTAAGAATCATCAGAAATTCTGATGAGTGCAAGCAGAGAAGTGCATAACATATTAATTAATGTAAGGATAGCTCTCTAGGTTAAAGTAAAAAAAAAAAAATTCCACTAATAATACTAAATTAAGAACAAGTTGGTTTCTAGGTTCTGACAATAAACCAAAGCTACTTTTGTGGATTCTGCAGCCAACTCTGCCCTCGGACAATCAAGTCATTCCCACTATAGCCAGTGAGAACCACATGTATGCACTTGTGGGCACACAGTAGTTCTATATTTATGGATGTTTGTTTAAATTTCACAAAATGAGAAGTATTTTGGTTGGTAGCAAATACAGGTCTGTTTACAGCCAGAATTAAAAAGGTGGGCCTCTGCCTTAACACACAGATAATGTAAATAACAAGTTCTAAAAACAGAGGCCAAGTCCTGTATCATTTGCTACAGGGTAGAGAGATTAACTGGACTACTGAGTAATGTAAGGGCATTTCATAATCATTTGGCACTTCACACGCTCGTGCCCCCCACTGACCCTCCCAGTCTCGGTCCCACTCATAAAGTCACCTCAGGAGAACCTGCCTGCCATATGAGCTGAGCAAGTCCTTGCACCTTACAGGAGAGAGTTCTGAACAAATGAAAGAAAGGACCTTTGGAAACAACAGCTACCCACACCTATAAGAATAATCGAGGGCTAACTCCAAAGGACTTCAGAGCATCACTAAGGGAAGCAACAAGAATTTTATCTATTGGTTCCCAATACTTCTTTTCACCAATCAAAATATTTTTGGCTTAATCTTAATTGAACCTTAGGATGCTCAATAAATAGAGAAAAAATTTTTACCCATTTCTTTAACTTATAAAGTAATAGTTTCTTTGTTTTAGAATGTGTTTGAGACTAATATACCGAGCTAATTCTATTTCCAAAGTTTTGAGGTTTTATCATTTTTTTCTCCAAATAGAGTCATGATTAATATAACCTTCTATGAAAACATTTTAAATCTCATTCTCCTCCTCATCCCCCCGCCTAGATAATCTCTTCGTTTCCTCCCAGTTAAGGAAACTGAATGACTAATGAGTGACAAGCCGGACAGTCCATAGAAACAATGCGCTGTATAATCCATGAGCCACTAGGTCTTCCCATGGGTTTAAAGGGTTAGGGGTGGAGTCAAGAGTCTGCAACGACAATCTTTAATTGACCAAAAGGGAAATGGCTTCCTAAATGCTCTTTTTTTCTCCCTCCCTTGTTCCTGACAATAAGTAATGGTACAACTGTTCTAAAATATTCCTCCTCAGTTTTATTCTGTTTAATGCAGTCTGTCATTAGAAAGGCTCGCGCGCTTTCGGCTTGATGATTACTCTCGGTGGGAGGAAGCAGCGCGGCTGCAGACTTGTGTTCTAGACAAGCGCTCCTTTATACAAGGACGGGGCCTGCCGTCTAAATGAAAGGCTCTTTAAAGAGCAGTGAGGGACTCTTTTAAGCAGACTGCTACCATGTGCTTGTAACCCTCCAGCATAACTTGCGAGGATGAGACGACAGTGTGTTCTGCTGCAAAGAGGACTATTGTCCTTGTTAGCCTCAAGCAAATGGAGCTGTGTTTTGCTGCAATAGAGTAGCATTTCCAAAGGACTTTCCAACAGTAGTTCCTAAAATTTCTGAACACGATAAAAGGATTAAAATAAGGGGCTTAGAGAGTGTGGAGTTTAGAACTCTATCAACCCCTCACCCTAAATCAACACCCCAAACCCCAAAATAAAAATTGAAATCTTGCGCACTGCACACTATTTTGAGGAAAAATAATAAACAGTGGGTTAGATCACAATTAAATGATTGAATGCATATTAATAAACTTGAGTGTTCATTAACTCACAGAGGCTGGGTTTAAAAATTTGTGACAGCTGGTTTCTGATACATTTGTCTACGTGAGGAAAAAGAAGAATAATGATCTAAAACTATTAAACTTATTAGGATTTAAAGGATTTTATTGTGGCTCATTTTTAAGCCTACGAATGTTTTCGCTTTTAAAAAGAGAAGACTATATAACACAATATGCTTTTAATTTTTTATATGTGCTGCGCAGGTCTGCTTGGTTAGTTAAAGGGCTGATTTACATTCTAAATCCAATCTGTAGATGCAGTCATAAAATACATAGCTCTGTTTCTCTATACTTCATCTACAGAACATATATAATTTGAAACAGATAAAAATAAAATAAGCCAGATTAATATTTTGGGGGCAAAAACATGTTTACCAGTTCAACAAAGCCAAAATGTACCTAAGGTAAAGGTCAAAGAATACTTCATTCCCTGCTGAGCAAATGCTCAGGAAGCACATTTGTCTACGTTTTCCTGTCATAACAGGAAGAGTGTAACTTCTTCCTTTCCACAATGGCTTCGGTTTTACCTCCTAACTCCAATATTTTCTCCCTCAGGGCTTTCCAAATCAATCCTTGCAAGACAGAAGGCAGGAGACTGTCTCGGTTGTAGTTTCCAAACAGTTACATTTGTTGAAATGCTATTTAAATGTTAGTGCTTTCTTAAGCTAAACGGTTCCAATTTAAAATTAAAAGACCAATTTTCAAACATTTAGATTGGTTCTCTTATTCCTATTAATGGTCCAACATACTTCAAGAGAAACACAAATACACACTGCATATTATGGAATTTCAATTTACTTCAACTTAATTATATTATTTTACCAGAGCCATTATTCTCAGAAAAAATAAGAGTTTCCAAATTGTCTCCAATAAGAGTACATTGAGATGTAAACTTCAAAAATACTTTCACCATAATAATTTTTGAAAGAGTTCCATTTTAAATGAAGTAAGATATAATGTCAGAGGAAATTGAGACTGCAAAGGACATGACTTTTGAAACAATTAGCAACATGTCTTTTAAAAAATCTACAGTTTGGAAGAAACCTCCTGGTTTATGTGGTCTATTTATAATGCTAATATTTTTAGTGTTGGTTTCTCAGTAATACAATGTCACACGTAGTTTGTGCAGTGGCAAAGCTAAAGGTGACTTGTAGCAAACAGAATAGTGTGTGCACGCATTCATTGTGGTGAAAGGGGCCATTCACTGCCAACTTTCTACCCCAAATGTTTGAGATATAATAAATAAAAGCATAGGAATTAAAAAAAAAAAGTCTTAAACAAATTATATGAAATACAGAAATTAGAACTGAAACAATAAAAAACCCTGAAGCCCTCAAGTACAAAGAAGAGTTTATTTCTTCTGCCAACTTTCTACCCCAAATGTTTGAGATATAATAAATAAAAGCATAGGAATTAAAAAAAATAGTCTTAAACAAATTATATGAAATACAGAAATTAGAACTGAAACAATAAAAAACCCTGAAGCCCTCAAGTACAAAGAAGAGTTTATTTCTTAAACTGTCAGAATTCTACAGGGGACAGTTATCCTTTCCTTTGTGAAAATTTGGGCTTCTCTTAGATTTCCTACCAAAGGAAAGCTAATGAGTGAGTTTCATGGCAGTTGGGACAGTATCTTTCTGGCAGTAAAGAACTAGATCTAGCTAGCATCAATATAATATATCACACAATCTATAGGATACCTAGGTAAGTGTGTGGTGCAATACGGTGGTGATCCAATTATAAAGCAAAGAGACCATTTGTGAATTGTGTTCAAATTGCTAGGAATAAAAGAGAAACAAATGGCCTAATGTTATAGTTTTTATATATCTTTCTTCTTACTATAACAGATATAACAGATTTCTAAATATATTGTTTATAAAAAGAGTCATACAAAGACAAAACTCATTTAAAAGTCTGACTGCTTTAGAAGCACACTTAAAAATGGGTATCATATGAAACAGGGTAAGATTATAATTGCCTAATTGATGAAGATACTTAAAGGGTAAAAAGAAAAAAATGCAGATGGAGAGACTGAAATTGTAGTGTCAGTGTAAATTGGAAGCTAAAAGTGATACAGTGGTGATAAATAGTTAAAAACAAATTGGTCAGTAACATATATTTGAAAATAAGTCTTACAAGCATAGAATTTAGCAAGCTACTTCTCCCCATCCTTGTCACAAACCCTGCTCTGCAAATGTCCTGTGTGATCTTTCCTTCCTGTCCACAAACCATCCTCCTGCATTAGCCAGCTCCTGCTCTGGTATGATTCTCTATGCCTTGTGAGCTTCTGAAGCCTCCTTTGTGCTCCTGCTCTACTCTCTTCCATTTTTCCTTCCATGTGCTGGTACTTTTTTAAAGTAAAACCCTCTTGGAATGAAGGTTCAGGTACCACTCTCTAGTGTGCTACAAAGCACAGGAGTTGTTGTAATAGAAATTGCATTAACTGTATTAGCTAACGGTTCAAAGAACATGCCTCGTCATAAGAATAGTTAATAGGTATACTTATTGATCACTTATTATGTGCTAGGTGCTTTACATTTCTCACCTTATTTAATTATCTTAACAACCTAATAAGGTAGGTACTATTTTTTAATCCTCACTCTACTGAGGAGAGGACCGATGAATCTTAGAAGGGTTAAATAACTTGATGGAGGGTCACACAGATACTAAGTGGCAGAACTGGCACCAGAACCAGATTTGTGTGTCTCTAAAAACCACGCTGTTAGCTATGTTATTTTACTAGATGCAGAATGATGTAGTTGAGAAAAGCAATTACATAAAACCATGCTCTTAGCCATTATATTATCCTGGATGCATCATGATGTAATTGAGAAAAGCATGTTTTGTTTTGTTTTATTCTGAATATGAGAGATTTGGGCTCAGATCTTAGCCACTCGCTAGTATTAACTATAGGATCCTGGGCCAGTTATTTAGAATTTAAGAGAACCTTCAAAGCTTTGCATGATCTGGGCCCTGCCTAAGGTCCCATTTTTTCTCTCATCTCTCTAAAGTCATACACCAGGCTCAGGTCCCACTGGCCTTCTTTCAGCTCCTCAGCCAAGCTCTTTACTTTCATAAGGAGCTTTGTAAACACTGTTCCTTCTAGAATATTGCATCTGCCTAACTCCGACTCATTAGCTCCCCTATTTTGGCACTTCCTCAGAGGAGCCTTTCTCTGATACTCAGTGGAAATAAAGTATCTTCTGTTATTATTTCATTACACTTTGATATTTTCATTAATAGCATATAAAATGAAATTTTATTATATATTTGCATATTTCATGTCTGTTTCCTCCCACCAGGGATCTACAAACTATGGCCCACAGGTCAAATCCAGCCGCCCCTGTTTGTTGTCATAAAGCTTTATTCGAATACAGCCACACTCGTTTATTTACGTATTGTATATGGCTGGCTTCACCCTAAGCTAAGAAGTTGAAACAGAAACTGTATGGCTCACAAGGCCAAAAATATTTGCTATCTGGTCCTTTACAGAAAAGTTTGCTCTCCCCTGCAGCAGAGAATAAGCAGGATGAGATTCTTGTTCACCACTGAATACTTAAACGTTAGGCACACTACAATCTAGTAATATTTGTTGATTTAATAAATAAATGAATTATTCAGCTGTAAAATGGATTTAATAAGGATTAAATAGAATGATATATATGTAGTTCTTGGCACATAATTGGTAGCTACTTTTATTAAGTTATCTGAAAATTTCTGTAAAATAAATTGACAATTCATAATTTTAATTTTACATACTAGCTTAAGAAATCTACCTTGTTTAGGTTAGAAATTAAGAGAGAAGTTTTTGTAAGTTTGGAAAATCAGAAAAAAATCTCTAAATACACAAAGTTGTTAATTTTTACCCTCCCCTATGTAATGTATACAATTGGAGCTGCTGAATTTTAACGGTTCCTTACTTCCATTATGAAAGATAGTTTTAAAGTTAAGACAAAACTCAATTTACACAGTTAGCCACTCTGTTTTACGGCAGGTTTATTTCTCAGTGATACATAACTTATCACATCATATCTGTAATATTTCATTTCACAGTTTAAGTCAGTATTTCTTTCTCTGGTAAAAACACACCCTGTTCTATGTATGGCCAAATAAACAAGTGCAATGGCAGAGCAGTCTTTCACAACTTTTAAGAAAAGGTGACAGTGGGCCATTGTGTGAGGTTCTACTGGACAGTCTACAGTGCGGTCAGCTTTGAAAATGGCAGAAGAGCTAACATTTTTCTTTTCCAGATGTGAACAGACAGTTTAAAGGAAGCCCAGGTTAGGGGTGCCTCTGTACTTGCCTCCCAATATGCTGTCGCAGATCTGCTGGTTTTGATTGTTAGAAGTGACCCACATATTTTAGGTTCTCTTTCAAATGGCTCTTACAAGCACTCTCATAGTAGGTGAGAGGTAAGCCTGATGAACATTTACATGTACGATGCTGCTAAAAATTGTCAATAGCCATTTAAAATGATCACTGAAATATATACTAACGCATGGCAGTTTTTGATTTTACTAATTCCGTTTAAGCATATTGAATTAAAGGGACTACTGTACATAAAGACTGGAGAAAAGAATAAATAAATTCTAAATTCTACAGAATAAAACCAAGAAATCAATCTTCAGGATTAAAAAGAAAAATAAGCCATGGCAGTTTTTGATTTTACTAATTCCGTTTAAGCATATTGAATTAAAGGGACTACTGTACCTAAAGACTGGAGAAAAGAATAAATAAATTCTAAATTCTACAGAATAAAACCAAGAAATCCATCTTCAGGATTAAAAAGAAAAATAAGCCAAACTAAACTGAATTTAAATAATTTTTCTTCTAAAGTTATCATGACTTCTAACACGGGTGAGAGGAACAGCAATTGTAGATGCAACTGTATTTAAATTAAGAAAAGATGTTCAATTATTAGCTCAAAAGTATGGTGTTAAAATTCTTGTATCCCTGTGTGAATTTTGCGTTCCTTTTAACTTGCATAATGTTTCTTCTATCTTTGTAAGCAAAAGGAAGGTACAATGAATCTCATGAACCTAAAAATTACCTGGTATTATTATTAACAAAGTGCAAATGTTGATTCATATCATTTTTGACTGCAACCAAAAGAGGTTCTAGTCCAAATAACAAAGTCTAAACAGTCAATGGCATGTGATGTTTAATATTTCACTGTTAATTTCAATTGCAAGTTATAAACCAATTAAAAAAATAGTTGTTTTATACTGAGAGAATTATTGCTTTTTGGATTGACTTATAACAATAAACAATGTATATAAAAACACTGAAGGAATCCACCATAAATCTTAGCATTATTTATCCTTTAGCTCAATATTCAAAAATAGTCATGTGTGCCTTAAAATATATAATAATTTAAAGGAGCATAAACTTGGAAACTTCTCTACTTCTTAATGATTTATGGCTTTAATGGCATAAATAACAATTTCTATTCATTATAATTTACACGTGTAGCAACATTACATTGTATACATGTATTGAAATATAAATCTGTACCCCATAAATATGTACAATCTATGTTTGAATAAAAATTAATTAAAAAACAAAACAAAGCAAAACAAAACAAACAAAATAAATAAATTTTAAAGAATAAATCAGTTCTACTCTCACTTGTAGGGCCAAGAAGATAAAAAGGAACACTAAGGGAAATGAATATTTGGGGGAAATTAAAGTCTGGTGGGCTGTCCCCAAGGCTGTCCTTTTAGCTTTCTTCAGTGTAAATGGGCAATAAGCAAAACACTCTTCTTTTCTATGGTCAAGGAGCACCTGATTCTGCAGATTCCATTATCCACATGCAATGGTTGGGATCCAGCAGCCCTGTCATTTTTCCCCGGGACCATTATTCGATATACAACATTAAGATCTGTACAAGCCACCCAGCTATCCTTACACAGCTTAACTAAATGTACTCTCCTCAAGTGTGAAGAAAAATAGTCAAATTGCAGGCATTCATGACATACAAGTCTTTAAGGCTGAATCGAGCATTTTATTTGGATGTGTAAAGTCTTCGGAATAGATTAATTCTATCATTCAGATATTACCACTGGAGTCCTAGACAAAGATTGTAACATCATCTGCCTCTATGTCTATGAAATACAGAATTTAAAGAAAATGGCAAGAATTAACTGATAGTTCTTGCCTATATGTTTTAAGTTACTAATATCTTGTGTAGGTGTTTTCTTTGTTGTTGCCAGCACAATGTTTAAATGTTTTGGACGTATTTGAGTCTCTTTTACTGTGACTAGAATGAAAGCCATTTTTATACAGGATGTTTAGCCTATATAAAAAAACCTTTAAATGGATGACCACAAGAGGCCTAGTTCTCATGAATATAAGAATATCTTTGTTTGATGATGCGTGCAATGTAGTAGTGTTATGCTTATTAACTCTTAATTATTAAGCTATCCATGTCACACAAGTACAGCTTCCATTTAAAATCCATGTTGAAGTAAAAGGTGTATAATCACAAATATGTAAGCTGTATTTTTAACAGATAAGATGATTTTTTTTCTTTACAATTAGAGACTGTTTGCACTTAAAGTGGCCATATTTAATTCACCAAAACTTCTCTTAATGTTGCATTAAGGTCAAAAATGTTTATGTTTTCAGTACCCTTAATATATCTGGGGAAAATGTTATAAATGGTCTACATAAGTACTGTGAAAAGTTGACACCACTCACCTGTCTGTTACGTTCATCCATAATCCTCGTAATCTGAATCTTTTTTCTCCCCATAGTCCCCGTTTTTCTTCTCTCTCTCGTCCCTGAAATTATGTATTTTTTCCTTCCTTTTCTTTCTCTTTCCTGTTTCCTCCAAACAAATCTCCTTCTTCAGCACTTGCACAGCTCAGTTCCCAAATTCCTGCATTCGTTCCTGCTGAACAACAAAAGAAAATTAAATACCAGTCTAAAAGCAAACCAGATTCATGAAGAACTATCATATTCTAATTTTATCAAGGAAATCAACTATGATAGTAGAGCAATAAAATGAATAAAAATAACCATTTATTAATAGTACATGGGATATCCCATGTAAGAGCATATCAAGGAGGAATGGTTTGTTTTTATAATTAAAATAATTTCATAAGTCATTTAACAAGTCATTTAAATGATTAAAACTATGCTTTAGCAACCAACACTTGAAATGCATATTTTTTAGAGTTTCCTAATATTTTTTAATGAAATAAGGTGACAATTTTCACCCTTCTGTTATGAAAAATTACCTAAATCAGAGAGTTAATGAACCTTTATGTACCTGTGTATGCTAAGTAGGGCAGCTAATTCATTTCTGAAGGGAAAACAATCTCCTGTTTTGACAGCAGAGGTGATAATGTCCCTCGTTATGCAAATAGGATGGACGATTATGAAAGTGTTATTTGATATATGTAAATGTCAAATAATTTAAATCTAAATCCTTTAATCTTATTTTTCAAAAAATCGTTGCTATGAAAACACTGTAAAAATAATATGGGATATTCAATCTTACATTACAAGCATCTACAAGCAGTGAGATCTTTTCCTTTTGAAAGCCCTTAAACTATATCTTGAAAACAAGGATCCAAAAAAGATAGTCATTGACAGAAAAGAGATAGTGCAAAAATTAAGATTATTGTTCCATTTATAACTATTTTTTTTAATAATAAGACATCAGTCCTCTCAATTTAAATATTTAATAAAGACATACCATGTCTCTTTGAAGAGTAAGATACAAAATTACAGAAGGTTGATATTACATATTAAAGATTGCTAGGCCATGAGTTAAAACTAAGAGAATGATCATTGATAACATGAAATAAACCCAAGGAATGCAAAATATTGAAAATATAAATTTTACTTTGTTTTAAATTATATTTGAAAATATTTGAACATAATGAAAGTGAACTGCTGTGAAATGTGGAAGTTAACACAATGGTTTCTTCATTTGCCAGCAACAGCTTCAATTATTCTATCCCATCTTTTGTCAATGAGTGCAACTACTTTACACACTGCTCAGAATTTCCCTGTTTATTTTAGTTGGTGTCTGACAACGGACCTGATAAATTCCCACATGTATTATGTAACGCTAAGCCAACGTCCTGGCTATTTAATAGATTATTTGGCTCCAATTCAAAGTTCTTGGAACAGGAGGATGTTACACACTTGGTCTGATCGTCAAATATCTTTTGATTTCTTTAATTTTTAAATTTTTTATCACCTGGAATAATTTTTTTTTTAGTTTAAGTTTTTGGTGATTATCTAATTGCAGAAGCTATTATGATATAATTAGTTCTGGTGGATTAAGCGCTGCTTAAATACTAAGACTATCCATTCTCTTTTGCCCAACGCTTTTCTATTAAACTGCAGCTTAGTTCTGCCTCTCAGAATATATATGTTTGAGTAACATCATGACTACACAGTGCTCATCCAAACTATTACTGCAGCTGTATTTTTACATGTTGGAAGTAGTTCAAAAGTTTTAAAGAGTTATATAAATAACACACATTTGACAAATATACATGAAAAAATTAGCTATAAGGTATGTTAAAATCACATTAAAACATGAAAAATCCACAAAGCACAACTGCATCATATATTTAATGCTTCCAAATATTGCCCATCTATCTATTTTTAGAAATGGTCTCAAATATCACTTATCTGGGCAACTTTCCTATGTTTCCTATAGTCTTACCTTAGAAACAAGCAGCACATTAGAATGGTATTTCCCATGCATGCGCAAGACCTCAAAGAGACAAACAGGCTTTCTCTATCACAGAAAAGCCAGTCCATGACTCCACAGCAAATGCATATGGACAATTTCCTTTCCTTTCATTTAGCTGAGGCTGGTGGCACTATCGGCTTACAGGACTATGCCCGCCTAAGCGCTTACTCACTTTAAGGTGGAAGGTCAGGGTGAACAGATTAGAGTGTGGTGACAAGGCAGAGAAGTCGAGAACATCTGCAGATCCTGATTTCAAAATACAAATAACCAAACAAGCAGAGAAACATCCCCAGAGAAAAGTCTCTTCAGACAGAGAGAGTTCCTGACAACCAAATTCAGAAGAGTTCCTCCCCATCATCACCCCACATGTCACAACTTTGAAACGAGACACTTTTTAAAAAGAGCAGAGTAAGGATATTTTTTTTGGGGGGGGAATTGTAAAACATAATGGGAAATATTCTGCCAAAAAGAATGTATGCATGTGTGTATACATATATTTATGTATGCATATATGTGTGTGTATATATAAATCGTTGATACAAATGCCATTGAATATGTTATCCTTTTTGAAATATTCAAGGTAGAGAGAAGCAAGTATAAATTTAAATAAAATTAAACCGTTTTTCTGTTTTCCATATAAATGACTATTTTTTGAAGTGTTTGCCTTCTGAACATTTCTAAAATGCAAAATTTGGTACAGAGTGTTCGTGCAGGGCAGGCCAGTTAGCTCAATTGGTCACAGCGTGGTGCTGATAATACCAAGGTCCAGGGTTCAATCCCCGTACTAGCCAGCTGCCAAAATTAAATAATAAATAGATAGATAGATAGATAAATAAATAAATAAATAGAAAATCAAGGCTCATGCAGAGTAACAGGTGCTGGTGATGCCACTGAGTAACTGTTTATGAAGTAAAATGTGTCACAAAGCATGTGGCTCAGAACATTCGAATATGGGTCACTACACTTGAAGGCTGTCAGTATAACTCAAAGAATTAGGAAGGTCAACAGTAACTCACACATTGCTTTCTTAGCATAACTATTTTTCTAACCTGATATTTATGCAAAAACTATATCGTAAGGTTTCAAGAATTAATTTGTAGGAGCCTAGGGAGGCGGAGAACTAGATTATGTAACTTCAGTAATCTGTAAAACTGTTTTGTATGTATGTGATAAAAGGAATATAATAGCTAAACTACATGTAGTAGATTTTCAAGTTATGTGGAGAACTTTCATTACGTACAATCCACCATAAGCTTAAAATAATTCCAGCAGTCTTGCCGCTACTTTTTTTCCACATGAAAGAAGCATTCTTGGAAAATGACAGTTATATATAAACAATCAGTAATTAAAAGTAAAAAAAAAAAATGCTCTACTATAGTTACACTCTATAGAGTTACAGTCTTCTGCATTTTTTTTTCTTTTGCCAACCTAAATAAAAGAAAAGAAAAATAAAATCAGGCTGCTTACTAAAAAGGGGAACTTCATTATGGCAGGCTTCTGTTCACTTTGAGTCTGGCTTAAGCAGATAGATGAAGGCAAAGTGGTTTGAGACCCAAGTAGAGAAGAATTTCTTCTGGACAGATGCTAAAAATCATTCTCCCACCCGGCTCTCTCATTTACAAGCAAGTTCCCTTGAGTGACACACACCTCCCCCTCCCCTCTCCCTCTTCCCTCCCTCACTCTTTCTTACCCTCTCCCTCTCTCCCTCCCTCCTGCAAATCCCTCCCAGTAACACAGAAGAATCTTGACAGAATGGCAGGAAACACGCACAGACTGGTCAGGGAAGGATATGATGTCAGCAACCACGAACAATAAAAGGTGTAAAGGTGCTTCCTTCCCTAAACTGTTCCAGAAGTGTAAAATGGGAACCAAAACTCTCCACTTCCTTCTCTGAGCAGAACCGTCTGAGTGTGCTGTGCTGAGCACCCCACACAGAGGCCTTGAAGAGGTTCAGATAAGGGACAATGAGGAAAATCCAGACCCGGGACGCAATTTGTATTTTCTATCTTTAAAATACCTGAGAAAAATCCATTTCGGCTCTAGGTTAGTGTTTTGCTATGATTGCTTTAAGAAATAAAAATAAGAAAACAAACAAACATCACTTTACATGGTGAAGTAGCAGGTATATCTCATTACCATTTGCCATGTCTTACTTACAAAAATCATCTTACAGTTAATACAGCCATACAATCTGAATTGGCCATTCAAGGCGAATGAGGAATTCTGTATAAGCAAAGAGCCAAAATGGATAAATGATAACTTTTGAGAAAAAACAGAATCATGAAAACTGTCAAAAAATCAAGTTTGTTGGTAAAATACATTAATAATTTGTTTGCCTTCCCATTGAAAAAATATATATATTTTTTCAGGGGCGGGTGGAGGGCATATAACAATGTTACTGAGGCTTTCAAGGATCTTTAAAAAATGTTAAACTAGGAACCAAAGTAACTAACAAACTTTCAGTCCATAGTGAAACTATTTATTTTAATCTCATCACTATCAGGTTCTTTCTAACATGGAAATGACAGTCTACCATAAGGTTTCTGTAGGAAGAAAACCACATATCAAGTGGATCTGAGTCATCATCAGATTTCAATCATCTTCCCACAACACTTTGATTTAGAAATTAAACATAACCTTCAGTTATGTGTTTTGATCTTAGAGTGAGACAGCCATACCACATTAAAAGATGTGGGAAGAAATTAATTTTCGTCTGCTAAACTTATCTTTGCAAAGCATGTATTATGCTACAATAAGTACGATGCAGCCACTTAAATAAAAACAGCCTATGTATAATGATATAACATTAAAATATGTGATGTCAATTTGCAAAGAAAGAATTCTGGTTTTCTTTTATTCATATTAGCAAATAACTTTTTCATTGACTTACATTTTCACTAATACTAGCATCCTCACATACTGTTTTGTAAAAACTCAAGGCTGACAACTAAGCATACTTTATCACACAACAAGAAATAATACTGTTAAATAAATACAAGGTGGATACTTATTAAAGGACAAAAATGATCATAAGCCCAGTTGCTGCAAGCCTGGTATTACTAACTCAAACAATTAAGTGATTCATTATTGTTTTAAGTGGGAAACTTTGCTCATTATTTGCATCTAGATACATTTAATTTAACTTTCTACTTTATGACTTGTTTGAAAGACATTTGAGGTATGCAATTATATTTTGGTTAAAAGGAACAAGCAGAACTTTTCCTTTTATTCCTGTAAGAGCTATTCCAAACATCAAAAGATATAAATGAATTATCGTTTTTACTGGTATTCAACAACATGATGTCTTCTGAGTTGAGGAATATTTCCTCAGTTCTGGGAGTCACTCAATTTCTCTCTAAACTTACCATGTATTTTACAGAATGTTATATTATGCTAGCTATGACTGCAAACTGAGTTCATTTTTAAGTCAAACAGCCAAGAATTATCCTTTGAAGGGTAATGATAGAACAGCCATTTTTCCCCACTCGATAAATACCATCATGCCAAACACCAAGTTATTTTCTCAATTTGGTATTAATATGATGAATTTTGAGTCATCTTCAAGTCTCAGTAACATAATATCACACATACAAGTAATAAATAATGTTGACTATCTTGTTCGGTTCCTCATACCTGCCATGGTCCTTCCTACCACAGGGCCTTTGCATATGCAGTTCCTTCTGCCTGGAACGTCCCTACTTTCGTTTTGTGCCTCCTTAACAGCTTCTCCTCTGTTCTGTCTCAGCTCCAGCTTCACCTTCTCAGGAAGTGCTCCAAGCCCTCCTGATCACATCAATCTCCCTTATCATAAGGTCTCACAGCATCAAGTCCCTCTCCTTTGCAGCAATTGCCACAGTTCAAATTGTATGATTGCCTATTTTCCTCAACATCTGTCAGCCAAGTCTGTTTGTTTCACCTCTGTATTCTCAGTATCTAACCCAATGTCAGGCATACAGCAGGAGCTAATAACTACTAGTTGATTAACTGAATTAATTTATTGTTTCGATCTCTCAATTGAGGTATTTTCTTCAGTTGCTGTTTTTAATGACTACTATTAAGAACGTTTTTCTATTTTTGCTTATACTGTAGCAAATTGATAACCTCACTTACTCCTTCATTATATTTATACAGCATTTCATATGTGGGGTAAGAATAATGTATGCTGAGAGTGGAAGCTGAATGGATTCTGGAGTCAGGAAGCTTGGGGTTTGAACTCTAGCTTGGTACTTAGTTGAGTGACAACAGACATTATTAAATCCCTCGAAACTGTTATTTCCTTGCCCTACCTAAAATTAGGAAAAGATTTTCTCATTTGCAAGATGGTTATGATAATTAAATGTGGTACTATACATGAACTGCTGGGTACATAGCAGTACCGGGAACATGGTCTACTATTGTGTGACTGCTTCAGTTTTGAGGCATAAATTGAAAGCCATATCATATCATAAAGCTATCAAGTGAATAGTGTCATCTTGACATCTACCATGCAGCTTTCACTCTACAAAGCTAATGATGAGCAGCTTCTAACAAATAATGCTTCATTTATCCTGTAACAGTAATTGCTACATGAAGAAAAAATTAACAATGTTTTAAAAATTAAGAAGTTTCTCTTAAATATCAGCCATGGAAAAGCTTCAGGCTGCAAAAGTAGAAATAACTAGGGAAATATATCAATTTTCCCAATGACCATGGCTGCTGAAAACTCTACATTAATGCTTCTAGTCCTACTTTAATATCTTTCCCCAAGGACAAAAGGAGATGAAATGTATGTCAGAAATATAATAAGGCCAAAAAGGAACTCGTTTTGAAAACTCCTGCAATTAATTTAACAAGTGGGCCTAACCAGCCATTATCACTGATACAAATTATTTTATTTACACAGTTCCAGAATTTAGGAGACACATACCTTTAAATGACTGTATTAGATTATAAACAACTTAATAAATACGAGAGAAGCACAGTTTCCCTGTCATAGTATCACTGATACAAATTATTTTATTTACACAGTTCCAGAATTTAGGAGACACATACCTTTAAACGACTGTATTAGATTATAAACAACTTAATAAATACGAGAGAAGCACAGTTTCCCTGTCATAGATATCCATGCTATATTTTGTCTTGGACATTTTTTTCACACTGCAGCTAAAACAGCATTCTCCATTCCCATGCCAAAATAAACTCCAAATGGTCTAAATATGTCAAGAGCCTCGTGCTATTCAACCACACCACATTTTTGGTCTTTCCACATCATATTAGGTAATTAATTCAGGGCTCTATCATGTCTTTGTTTTCTTAATTTTTCACAACAGTATAGCCACCACGTTTTCTTTCAAAGGCCACTTAGTGATGTGGCAGGTCTTACCACAAAGGTAAAGCATGCACTGTCTTCACCAGAAAGCAAAAGCCACTATTTAGCATCATGGACTGTGTTCTGTTCCCCAGCTGTAACCTCTCAATAAGCACATGCAGCTGGATTTTTTGTTGCTGTTATTGAACAAAGCAAGTTAAGCACTATACAAAACTAACGTCAGTGAAACAAAATCGTCAGCCTCCAAAGCAAGCAAGGCTTGAAGTGGGTGATGTTGCTATTATACATTTTCATCTTCTTATGACAAAAATCTGAATTCCCAGGCATTGCAAGAGTCTGTTAGAAAAAAAATTTATGTACATTATTTTCTTAATCTTTATATCATAGTTTATTATTAAAATGAAAATGCTCTACAAATTTTTTTCTGTGTATGTTCCACACATTTTTCAGTCTTACTGAACATTTGTGTGCTGTGTGTATGTATGTGCATTTGCATGTGTGTGCAACACATGGGAAAACACATTTTAGTTTTTCAAAATGTGTAGATAAAGCAATGAGAGTACATTTTAAGACCTCAGTAGTCCTGAGTATGGTCACCTGTAAATAATCACAATATTACTGATTGTAATATTAATGGTTAAAAGGACATTCTAAGTAAAGGCTTTTTTTACTTTGCATTCCAATATTATGTTAAATGATTGAAAATTAAGTTCTTGAAAATAATTTGCTTCTGTCATTATTTACTTTCCTAATGATTTAACATTTAAAGATGACCTTGAAATGGGACGAAATGCTATTGTTCTCCTGCTAATGTTTTTGTTGTATATTAAAGAGGAAATGCTTGATAAATCATCTGCTATTTAAATTGAACGTCATTTATTTTTATCTCTGGTTAAATCTTAGGTGCTTAAAAAGCTTACATAAAAACCTTCCATGCTAATAATATATGTGATATTCAAAATGCTATAGTAATCTCTCAAAGTATAGATAATATTGCTATTGTATGTGTCTCAACATGAAACCCAGTGATTCATCAATTTTTCTATTTCTCTTCATCTCTTTTACAGCACCCTAATAAACCTAATTAAGGCTTTGTTCATCTGAAACCTCTGATGACAATTTGTTTAACTCTATCCCACTGTGGTCTTCTTATAAGACATGAAACCCAGTGATTCATCAATTTTTCTATTTCTCTTCATCTCTTTTACAGCACCCTAATCAACCTAATTAAGGCTTTGTTCATCTGAAACCTCTGATGACAATTTGTTTAACTCTATCCCACTGTGGTCTTCTTATAAGAAGAATTAAATCTGATCTTCTGACAGCAATCATTAAATGATCCCAACTGGCCCCAATTAAGCCACATGGCTCATGGGCTTCCATACAGTCAAGTGCCAAGTTCTCTGTTTCATTTACACATCGTTCTTTACCTTGGTTTATTTTCTTAAAGCCAATTAAGTATGTGTCTTGTCAAGTGGAACTAAATTTCCTTGTGTACACTAGCTCAAGACACAGTGTATCTGTGTCTTTGTATCGCAGTGAAGTACCATGCAGGACTTTTGAAGCCATTCTCTCTCTCTAGCTGCAGAGGTACGAATGCAAAAAAACTTTACATTTATCTACTTATGCTGAAATTGACCCGTATGTACATTTTCAAAATAATATATATGTTTACAAAGTTCTGGCTAACATAAATCAATATAACGTTTCATTTGGATTGTTTATAACAATCCTTAATACAGTAGAATATGCAGTTAGAAGTTGGGTTTAATATTCCCTTTTAAAAAATTGAAATGATCTCTTTACCTCCCTCTAAAAAAACAGTAACAAAATAAGACTTCTGAAGTTAACCTTTCTTACCCTTAATTTCTGCTCTAATTTTTTTTATATATGCTCAATTGTAAGTTCCATAATGATGTTCCCAGGCCTTCCTACGACTGCAGGTAGCCTCAGGATTTAGAGCTGATTGATTGTGTGTTACTCCAGGGAAACGACTGATTAAAAACAGCTTCATGAGGAGTAGCTCCTATCCACATCTGGCTCATCTTATTCTGAACTGTAATACCTGTATGGAAATCTGACTTCTAGCTTTGAAAGACTGTAGTTTACCTAGAGTCCTTTACCTTGGGTGTGAAGGCAGAAACATAGTTCAATTAATCCCAATATGACTGGTGTTTGACACAGTTCTGAGGACCTTAATCAATTACCCTGACTACTTTACTGTGAACATAAACAAATGCACTGTATTTTTATATCTATTCTAATTATAGCAATCACTGATCATCTTTTGGTATTTGATGCAGGCTATCTGTCACAGTTCTCAGAGCAGATGGATTAAAACATATCTGTTCATCCCAATCATACATTAAAAATTGACATTAGGATAGAGAACTGGAATGGATGCTATGTATTTTATAGGACATTAACATTGATGTGACACATGACCGTTTTTATTACTTGACCAACAGATATAACTACAAAGAAAAAAGAAAATGCAATGGAATTTTTAATATGTGATATATTTGGCAACACCTAGAAAAAATACTAGGTGCATTTTCTTTATGATAGCTACATATATACCTGATCATCTACTCAATAAATATTACTCCCCTCAAAAGAGGAAAATTCAAAATATGTTCCAAAATGCTGATGATCTAAAAAATACTGATCAACCCCACAACTGACTGACTTTTAAAAAATGTGTAATAAGTGTACTAAAATTTTCGTAAGGCAAAACAGACTCTGGGGAGTTGTATTATGAAATATTTCTCATGTATTATAGTAATCTCCACTAAGATTTGATGTTAATTTTAGAGCATGCTTCTGCTAAAAAGGGCAAACCCTGCAACAGATTTAGTACAAAGAAGCTGAAAATATCTTGTGGAAAAAAAAATCTCTAGCAAAATCAGCCAGCCCAAATCCTGCCATTACTCAGCACTGTAGTGACGTGCGGATGTTTGTAGTGGTTTGAGGAGCCAGCAGGGGTGGAAACTCCACGTACTCGACTCCAACATGATTGCAATTGAACCTCATCAAAGTAAGAGCTCATAATTTGTCACAGAAAACAGCCAATTAACATATGTTAGAAAAAGGCTTCATAAAGATAATATATGATTAAAGACCCAGTGCAGCTGTTGAAAATCAAAACGATGCATTTAAAAAACATGAAGCTTCATTTCCAAAGGGAGAAATGGGTAATACACAGCATATCAATGTGATGAGTCAGATGGAGAAGTATTCTAGAGAAAGTACCATGGGAGAGCCAGCTCAGGGGTGATTAAGTAGGGGAGGGCAGAGGTGGGCATTTATTGGATAGTTTATCAGGGAAGGGTCATTTGAGATGATGACATCTGAGGAAAGACCTAAACCACTATGAAGTCAGGCATTTTTTGAAGGAAGAATACTCTTGTGCTTTGCTTGTCACTGTTGGTACAAACTTGGCCAAATCATAGTTTCCTAAGCCTCGGTCTCCTCATCTATAGAATGGGAATAACACATACAGTCTATAGTGAGGTTGTAAGACTCAAATAAAAAATGGAGTCACACTCATTTGTAAAAATTCAGTTGTATGCAATTCAATTTCATAAATTCATTGTGTAAATCTTTTTTATTTTGGCCTTTTATATATATTTTTTAAATTATAAATACTTTTGAATATAATATAATGCAAAATGTTTCTAAATTGATATCAGTTAAATCCGAAGGTGTGTATTCCCTTGAAATGTGGATATTTCCTGAAAGAAGTGTTCACTGGTTGAAACAGTTCTTGGGACTATAAGCTCATTTTGCAATGTTAACTATGGATAGCACCATGAACAATTTGACAAATATAATGCAAAATTTCTGCAAATGTAAAATAGAGAAAATACAGAATTACACAAAAATCACATTTTTTTAACTTTTAGAAATAAACAATCTTACAACATTACTAATGTGACTTAGTTATTGAGTTACGTTCATTTATTTCCTCTCTCAAAGGATCCAACTCCCAAGCAATCAGCAGAATTTTGATTAAGACCTCAGCAATATGTGAAATTCCCAGTGTCACTGTACTGGAAATATTCACATATCTGGACATCCCCATCTAATGAGAGTAAGCTACGTAGCCTTAAGCCAAACAGATTAATTTCCAACTTGGAATGAACAGACAATTGAATTATCTAGTATTTTTAAAATCAAAGCATTTTTAAGAGGGAAAATACACACTTAAGGATTATTCATTTTAATAAGTAGGAAATTAAAGGACAATAGACTCACACTTTAATTTAAAAAGTGGTGAAATAGAAATGTCCAATGAAAAATGATAGTATTTTAAGGGAAAAGGTCAAAATTTTCTATGCATTGAAACTTTATTTAAGGAATGAGTGTATATATTTTCAAATCTTCCTCTCCTGCCATTTTTTTTTGGGGGGGGGCGGTAAATAAATTTGATCCTTTATTCCAAACCATTTTCTTTTTCTTTCCTATTTGGTGGATTTAATTTATCATTTTTAAAATAGCGTGAGCCATATAATTTACCATGAAGCCTAAATTAACACTAATCCACTTTCATTTACAAATGATTAAATGCCCTGAAAAAAAATCGTAAATTTGAAAAGGTTTATTTTTGTAAAATCAAAATTATATATATTTTCTTTTCCAAATGAATTATGGTACAGATATTTATTATAATATGCCCTGAAAAAAAATCGTAAATTTGAAAAGGTTTATTTTTGTAAAATCAAAATTATATATTTTTTCTTTTCCAAATGAATTATGGTACAGATATTTATTATAATTAAAAAATTGCATAGTGTTTGATTTTATTCTCAATGCTAACCAACATTTCACACTGCATTCTCACCTCCTTCCCTCCCTGTCTAGTAAAATGACCATTGGGGTACATTTACTTCACCTGCAAAATCCAGTCATGACTGCACACTAACCAGGCATGGAAATATGAGTTTATTCTCTCTACTTGTAGCATTCCCCACTCCATTTTTTTCATTTCATCACCTTTCTTTATCTCCTTTTCCACGTGTTTAGAACTGAGGGGAACGGAAAGTGAAACTGTCAAAGAGCTAGGAATAGAGGTGTTCTCAGACAAGCAAAATGTTTCCTGCAGCCCATCCAGGCAGGGCAAGGACAGGCGTGCCACGGAGGGACGGCCAGAGTTGAGCTGAGACAGTTCCTAGGCTGAAGGCCTGGCAGGAGGCTCCTTATCTCAGCATGTCTACACATTCTGCCCCAGGCTGTTTTCAAGGATAGCCCAAGTCATCCTTGGCAGATAATACAAATGGAAAGAATTACAGTACTTCCCCTATTAAAAAAACCATGCTACTATTGATCACAAATTACTAAAACGAATCATATTTTAGTCTGAATCTCTCAAACCTAGAATCTAAAAGAGAGCACCCATGGGTGGAGGCAAGCTCACGAATCTCCTTAGAGATCGATCCCAAAGTGATTAAGTTAGGATTGCCCAAAGTGAGTTCTAGACATCACTACTGGTGCCTAAAGATGCTGAGAAGCTGTTCCTCCAAAAAAAAAAAAAAAAGTCAGGAAATCAGAAAACTGAATTCTCTCTGCTGCAGGACTTTTCAGGTTCTCCTATATCTGAATGCCAGAATCTGAGGTATTTCCCAATTTATCTGGAATACCCTTTGGAAAATGCTAGCTTTAAAGAAAGGAACAAGCCTCTTTTCTCTGACTACTGAATATACTGCAAGTGCTGAAATGCCCCAAACTCACACTTAGCTCAGTGCCTGGCACAAGAAAAACATAATAGTATTGTTGAAGAAATGACAAAATAATGAAAAACTATTCTTTTAGTTTTACAAAAATGTACAAATCTGAGATCAGGTGCAGAAACTGCTGTTCACTTAAAGTGAAACTATTCATAAAATATTTATCAATTAAAGAATGCAACTTGTTTCCAAAACCCAAAGCACTAAGCACAAAGCAATGGAGCACAGTGGAGAGAAAGCTCTCTTTGGAGCCAGACTGGTTAGGTTCTGCTACTCACTAGCTGCATATCTTTGGCCACTCAACTCCATCGGGTATCATTTTCCCAGGTTCAATTTCAAAGACCCGTTTCAAGTTGCTAAATGATATAAATTCAATAAATGTTTTTAAAAAATGAGATCAGAATTCTTCTTAAAAGGGTATTGTCCTAGAGAAATATGCTGGTAGTGATGTTTAATTTCTGGATAGATGTAACTGTTTTTTCCACATTTTTGGGGAGAAATATGCTGGTAGTGATGTTTAATTTCTGGATAGATGTAACTGTTTTTTCCACATTTTTGGGGGGGGGGGTATTGAAAGGTTTGTTTGCCTCAGTCTCAAGCAATTTTTGCAGTCAAGGCCAAGGTTACATTATGTACTTTGGACCACCTATCCAAAAGAAGTTTTTAGAAGTTTAATAAATAAGTAATAACTAGGAATTATAAAGTACTAAGGCACTAAAATCTTTATGTATATTGACTCTAATTCTCACAACACCCCATGAGGAAGACACTATTATAATTTCCATTTTACAAAAAAGAAGCCTGGAGCACAGAGAGGTTAAGTAACTTGCCCAAGGTCACACAGCTAGTGTTAGAACTATAATCTGAATCCATATAAATCCAGTTCCAGACTCAGTACTCAAACCACATACTCTACTACTTCTCTATACTGCAAGGTAATAGTTAAAAGAGTACTTACAAATTAAAATTCTATGCAGAAAATGTGACATTCAGAGGAATTTGGTGGAATCTATGAAATACTTTAAAATCAGTGTTTTTCAACTCATCTAACATTTCTTACTCTTGATGGCAGAAATGAGTTTATTTCACCCTTCCAAGAGGGGAATAGAATGAAAGTAGATATCGGTCATTGGAGTATTAGAATTTACTGGCTGATCAGCAGCGGCTGTTTTTTGATTGTTTCTTTCACTTTCTACAAGTGACTGTGATTGCTCACAAAGAAAACCAGGTAAATGTATATAAAACTGCATATTCATCTCAACTCCTGGGAAAAATAATCAAAACATGTGTCTTCCTGATAATGGCTCAGGAAGTCCACTTCATTTATGAAGATGAGGATTACACAAAATGTTACGGGTATCTTGTCACCAAGGCTCGAAGCAGTCATCTTGCTCTCCTCAAAGTACCTTGAATAGGTTTCTAAAACAGGCCTAATCAACTCCTGCGTTACCTGGTCTGTATCTCTTCCCTCCTCCTCTCACTCCCCTACTCTAATTCTTCTCTCTCTTTATGTTCTGTTTCTCTCTTCCTCATCTGCTCACATTAAGGCCTACAACAATATTCTTTTATTTGCCATGCAGTTTCCACTTCAGAACTTTATACATTTACCTACTTGTTTAAAACTCTTTGTGTTTGAGAGCTCTGAGTATAACTGTGTAATTCAAGCTCTTTAAATACATTATTTTAGAAGTAATTTTATGGCTATTAGCTTTATAAGACACATACCTGTGGAATATACTAAAAGGCATATGTACTTCACAGGGCCTGGCAGTATTCCAAAGCCTGGCAGTTCCAAATATTGGCCTTGCGGAGGACAGGAAATTTCCCTCGGGCTATAAGTCTCTGTTGCAAGATAAGGATTGTGGCACAGCAGGTTGCTGGCTCAAAGACAGACTAGTTACTGATTGTTATGTGAAGATACTGAGAAATTGCTGTAGGAAGGAATGTTTGCTAAGATCAAGCTTTTGTTAATTGCCTTACTGGAATGTCATCTGGATTGTTTCACTGAAAGTTACCAGCCTATACTGTTAAACTATAACCCCACTTATGTCTCTTCCTGTAACTTCCTGGTCTGGAAAATAAATGCAGGAAGAGAACCCCAATTCAGCATTCATTTCTGAAGGAAGGGCTGCCTCTCACTGGAGGGTGCCTGGGAAGTTAACCTCTTCAGGGCTTCTCACTGCTCAGAAGAGATGGGGTTTGAGTAATCCTTTGCATCTCCATCGCCCAGGGTAAGTGGGGTGACAAACCCGTGGCGGGCAAAGCAATGGAAAGCAACACATACTTAATAAAATACACTAATTAAGGGCCGGCCCAGTGGCGCACTAGCGACACTGAGGGTTGCGGTCCGTTGCCGGACACAAAAAAAGACAAAAAGGAAAAAAAAATACACTAATTAACTGTATAAAACAGTTGATAAACAGCAATATATTTAAAATTGTTGAAGAAAAATTATAAACTTTATTGCATTATAGAAGTTCATATAACTGCTTTTTCACCATGTATCTTATAGCCTTGCTCTATCAGAGCCTTCAGAGTGTGAGGAAGTCATAGTCTGTATATTTCAGCATGTGTCAGACTTTTTTTCTACTTTCATAGGCAGAACACCATGGTACATATATGTGGGAGTACTTCAAAAAGTTCATGAAAAGACTCATATTATCCTTTAATTCTATTTTTCCATGAACCTTTTGAAGTATTCTATTATTCATTTCTGTATTTATATATGTTATTTTACTAGTTGATGAGAATAGTGGGTCAGAGCCATTAAAAAACTCCACAAGCAACAATGGCATATTATATCCATGACTGAATTCAATTTAAGATGCCGGGTAGTTGACTGTGCAAAGTGAAAGCTCAAAATGGCTGTTTCTGTGTCCCATGCACTCTAAGAGGGCTTTTGGTAAACAGGAAATCTCTGAGATTTCTAATTCGGTAGGAAAGAACCTGTTGGAAAGCACTTCCTTTCAAAATGAAGAAACCTCTGGAATAATCTTTATATCAGTGTCACTCATGCCTGTTGGTAGGTCCAGTAATATAAGTGTCCCAAGAAAGGGAGGGAGTGCACAAAACTTCTAGATGTCAGAAACATGGACATTTCCACTAAGTAACTAGTTGAAATACCACGTTATTATTTGTCCACAATCCCAGAGATTCTAAAATTCAAAATTATGTTAAAATGTTTGCTTTTATATCTTATGAACTATAAAAACAATAAATATAGCAAAACCTCTACCAAATTCCTTTGAAAATATCAGTTAATAGGAATATTTCATAAATGTTTTCCTAAACTTACTATGGAGAATTTTAGGACAAGCTTATAAATTTCCTCGCCTTAAAATGGATCTTCCTGAGAAAGATAAAATTTGCCATGTCAGAAAAGAGAAAAAAAAAAAAAATCCTTTCCTTTGTGTAGTAATATGCACGTGTACTTCCATCCAGCCAAGGTAAGAGGAGAATGCCGGATATTAATGTTGGCAGGGGCCATGCAAGGTCATATCATTTTTCCCTCCTTCAGATAATGCCATACCAAAATTATTTAGCAAAGATTCCACCTCTCCTATTTTTAAGGCCTTCCGGAAAAGGAGCAACATAACCTTCCTCAGTAACCTATTTTGATATTTCACAACTCTCACTCAGGAAATTCTTACTTATAGCTAATCCCTCACAGAATACTTTATGTCCACCCCTTTACATCTGCCATTTGTACACAGAATTACATTTAGTGATCATGTCCTCTTTTTGCACACTTAAAGATTGTACAGTGAATTATACCTATTCTTTTAATCCTTTCCTTACTTTAGTTTCTCTTTTTTTCTATCTTTATAGTTCTCCATTTCAAATTCTATTTGCCTTTAACTCTCGAGTCCAAAAATATAGTCTTCAAAAAGGACTTCTGTTGTATACTCTTATCAAATATCTGTTTTTAATTAACCACATACTGCATGAGTTTTAAAGTAAATGTTTACCGTTTCATTTATTTCAGTTTTGTATTTTTTCCCTTGCCAGATTTGCTTCTAGCCAACTCTTCCACATTTTGCATTTAGAGAGTTTACTTTTTTCTCCTTGGCTTCATGATTTCTGACCACTTCTCTAGTTTACCAAGGTCATGCTGAGTTCCAATCCTATCTTTCAAGGACTAGACCTCAAACACTCTTTACACAGGACTTGTTAGTATTTTTGTATTTAATGACTAAATTATTTACTTCACTATTCCTTTAGCTACTATTAAAATCTGTGTGGTTAAGAAGGTATTTTCCCAATTTACAGATGAGGACGTCACCTAAACAAAATCAACAGGCTTAGGAAGTTGAGATTACACCTATCCCTCCTCCTTCACATTTTATCAATAAAAATGAAAATATTCTCACAGGATCAATTCTTATATGATGCTGGGTTGGTTCGTACTCACACCCTGGGATTTACAGGATGGATAGCACATGGATTTCATTGTGATATTCTTCTTTCTATATTTTTAAGTCTGCAAATAACCGAATTACTAACTGTGGCTCTCAGGGTCATCCTTTGTTTCCTATTTTTTTTAAATTTAATTTTATTTTGTCAATATACAATGTGGTTGATTATTGTGGCCCATTACCAAAACCTCCCTCCCTCTCCCCCCTCCCTCCCAACAATGTCCTTTCTGTTCACTTGTATCAACTTCAAGGAATTGTAATTGTTGTGTCTGCTTCCCTCCCCCCCCCCAATCATCCTTTGTTTCCTTTAAAAAATGTTATCCCTATGACAGTTAATAGTCTTTACTCAAAAATTCTTAAGAATAGTAGCTTGAGGCCCAGTAATGGCATTATGTCACACTAGTTCCTGCTACTAAAATGATCTTAGGCTTAAGCCAGACCTGCCCAGGAGGAGTTCCATGAAATGTGCTTTATTTCTCAGTATCACTTGATTCCGTAGGTCATTCATTCATATGTTACATTTCATGTATGTGCCCACAGGCATGAGTTCATTTCACTGCTTAATAAAGGTAAAAAAAATTAAAGCAAAGAAGCAGTTCATTCAACAAAAAAAATTTTTGAGTAACTACTATGTTCTAGGCACTGTTGTAGGTGATATATCAGGGAATAAAAGACAAAAATTCATGCCCTCATGGAACGTACACATTCCTGGTATTATCTATATTTACTTTCCTGTTCACATGAAAAGTGAGCTACACTTTGTTTTATCCTTTCTTGTTTTTGGTTAAGCTAAATAAATTTATATAGGTCATCACTTAATTTTGACTTTTCTTATCCAACATCAAGGCTTCACTATTTCTTAGAACTTTCACTTTCACACTAATTTAAATTTCTCTTATTCTTATACTACCTTTTAATTTCCATTACTCATACAGGTCTTTCTTCAGCCAACCAGATATTTCTCCTCCTTTTAATGTGTGATTCAAGAAGAAGCATTCTTTGACCACTTCTGCAATACTTTATCCTA